>NW_007231797.1:96218-127069 GCF_000164805.1 Carlito syrichta | reverse complement strand
TATAAGAAAATGACTGACGGTACCGGGAAACTATGGGGGGGAGGGGGTTGGGATTAACAATAGCAAATATCTGTCTGACGATGGGAAAACACCTCTTATCAGCAGGGTGTCTGAATGAAACGTAATTGTACACCTAACCCTTAACTGTACCCCACAAAACCATAATAAAAAATACTGATTAATTATTTTTTAAAAAGAGACAAACTGAATGAAATGGAATGTAAGGGAATGGAATAGAGAGGAATGGAATATAATGAAATGGATTGGAATGGAAAGCAAAGGAATAAAATGGAATAGAATGGAATGAAGGAAATACAGAGGAATCGATTAAATAGAAATGAAAGGAATGGAATGGGATGAGATAGAATGGAGAGAAAAGGAGAGGAATGAAAGGAAAGGAATGGAGAAGTATAGAAGAGAGAGGAAAGAATGGAATGGAATGGAATAGAGAGGAATTGAATAGAATGGAGAAGAATACAATAGAATAGAATGATATGAAGAGAAATGGAATGAAATGGAGAGGAATGGAATGCAATGGAATGGAATTGATTGGAAAGGAATGGAATGGAATGGTGTGGAATGGAATGGAATGGAGAAAAATGGAATCTAATGAAATGGAAAGGAATGGAAGACAGAAGAATGGAATGGAAGACAGAATAATGGAATGGAAATGAATGGAATGGAGGAATTGGAGAGGAATTGAATAAAATGGAAATGTAAGGAATGGAATGGAATGGAATGGAATGGAGAGGAATAGGGAGGAATGAAATGGAATGGAATTGATTCGAATAGAAGGGAATGGAATGGAGAGGAATGGAATAGAATGGAATGGAATGAAATGGAATGGAATGCAATGAAATGGAATGGAATGCAATGGAATGGAATGCAATGGAATGGAATGGAGAGGAATGGAATGGAATGGAGAGGAACGTCATGGAATGTATTGTAATGGAATGGAAAGGAATGGAATGAAAAGCAATGGAATGAAAGGGGGGAAACTGGAATGGAATGGAAAAGAATGCAATGGAATAGAAAGGAACAGAATGGAAAGGAAGGAATGGAATGGAATAAAGAGGAATCTTAAGGAAGAGACAGGAATGGAATGCAATGGGATGGAAGGGAAGGGAAAGTATAGGAATGGAATAGAATGGAATGATATGGAACGGTTAGGATTGGAATGGAATGGAATTGAATGGAATGGAATGGAGAGGAACGGGAAGGAATGGTTTGAAATTGAATGACAAGGAATGGAAAGAAGGGAATGGAAAGGAAAGTAGAGGAATGAAAAGGAAAGTAATGGAATGGATTGGAACGGAATGGAGAGGATTGGAATGGAATGGAGAGGAATGGAATGGAAGGAAGAAGAATAGAATGGAATGGAATGAAGTGGAATGGAATGGAATAGAACAGAATGGAAAAGAAGGAATGGAAGGGAATGGAAAGGAATGTAGAGGAAGGGAGAGGAATGGAAAGGAAAGGAGAGGAATGGAATTGAATGGAATGGAGTGGAAAGGAAATGAAAGGAATGGAATGAAATGCAATGGAATAGAATGGATTCGAATGTAAGAGAACCATTTGGAATGGAATGGAGTGGAATGGAATGGAGAGAAATGGAAGAGAAGGAAAAGAAATGGAATAGAATGGAGTAGATTGGAATGGAATATAAGGTTGGAATGGAATAGAATGGAGAAGATTGGAATGGGGAAATGCAGAGGAATCTAATAAATGGAATTGAAAGAATGGAATGGAATGCAAAAGAATGGAGACGAATGGAATGGAATTTAACAGAATGTAGAGGAATGGTATGGAATGGAAAGGAATGGAATGGAAGGGAGAGGAATGAAATTCAGTGGAATGGAATGGAACGGAATGGATGGAATGGAAAGAATTGGAATTGAAACGAGTTGAATGGAATAGAATGGAATGGAGAGGAATCTAATAGTATATAAAAAGTGGAATGCAATGGAATGGAAAAGAATGCAGTGGAATTGAAAGGAGTGGACAGGAATGCATTGGAGTGGAATGTAATGGAGTGGAATTCAATGGAATGTAGAAGCTTGGAATGCAATGGATTGGAATGAAATGGTGTGGAATGGGATGGAATGGAATAGAATGGAGAGGAATGGAATTTATTGAATGGAGTTGAATATAAGGGAATCGAATGGAAAGGAATGGAGAGGAATGGAATGGAATGAAATGAAATGGAAAGGAATGAAATGAAATGGAATGGAAGGGAATGGATTGGAATTGAGAGGAATGGAATGGAGAGGAATGGAGTGGAATATATTCTAATGAAATGGAGAGGAATGCAATGGAATGGAGAGGCATGGAATGGAAGGGAGAAGAATGGAATGGAAAGGACTGCAATCGAATGGAATGGAACATAATGGGAAAAAAAAATGCTATAGAATAAAGAGGAATCTTAAGGAAAGGAGAGGAAAGAAAAGGAAAGGAATGGAATGGAGAGAAATGGAATGAAAGGGAGAAGAATGAGATAGAATGGAATGGTGTGGAATGGAATGGAATGGAATGAAACGGAATGGAAAGGAATAATGGCAGGGAATGGAAAGGAATGTTATAGAAGGGAGATGAATGGAATGGAAAAGAGAGAAAAGGAATGGAATTGAATGTAGTGGAAGGAAAGGATAGAAATGGAATGGAATGGAACGGAAAGGATTGGAATGGAAGAGAATTATTTGTAATAGAATGGAATGGAATGGAATGGAGAGTAATGTTATAGAATGAAAAGGAATGGAATAGAATGGAGAAGACTTGAATGGAATAGAATTGAATGGGTAAATGGAGAGGAGTCGTGTACATGGAATCGAAATAATAGAATGGAATGGAATAGAATGAAGAGGATATGGATGAAATGGAATAGATTGTAGACGGATGGACTGGAATGGAATGGAAGGGAAAGGACTGGAATGGAAGTTAGAGCAATGAAATGCAGTGGAATGGAATGGAACGGAATGGATGCAATGGAAAGAAATGGAATTGAGACAAATTGAATTGAATAGAATGGAATGGAGAGGAATGCAATGGTATAGAATAGATGGAATGGAATGGAACGGAAAGGTGGGGATTGGAATGGAAAGGAATGGGGAGGAATGCAGTGGAGTGGTATGGAATAGAGTGGAATTGAACAGAATGCAGAGGTTTCAAATGGAATGGAATGGAAAGGAAGGGAATGCTGTGAAATGGAATGGAATGGAATGATATTGATTGGAATGGAATGGAGAGGAACGGAATAAAGTGGAATTGAAATAATGCAATGGAATGAAATAGAATGGAGAGGATTTCCTTAGAATAGAATGAAGTCGAATTGAAGGGAATGGAATGGAATATAGAGAAATGGAATGGAATGGAAAGGAATGGAATGGAAGGGAGAAGAATGGAATGCAGTGGAATGCAATGGAACAGAATAGAGGGAATTGAGAGAAATGGAATGGAGACGACTTGAATGTAATAGAATGAAATGTAGAGGAATGAAATGGAAAAGAATGGATGGAGTGGAAAGGAGGGAAAGGGAATGGAGAGGAATGCAAAAGAGAGAAATGGAAGGGAATGGGGAGGAATGGAATGGACTGAAATGGAGAGGAATGGCATGGAAGGAATTGGAATGGAAAGGAATGGAGTGGACTTGAATGGAATGTAGAGGAATTCAATGGAAGGGAATGAAATGGAGAGAAACGGAATGGAATGGAATGGAAAGGAATGGAGAAGAATGGAATGGAATGGACTTGAATAGAATGGAGAGTGGGGATGAATGGAGAGGAATGGAGAGGAATGGAATGAAATGGGATGCAATGGAAGGAAGAGTAATGGAATAGAGTGGAACTGAAAGAAATAGAGATGAACGGAATGGAATTGAGAAGAATGGAATAGAAAGGAATTGAATGGAGAGGAACAGAAAGGAATAGAGAGAAATGGAATGCAATGGAATTGAATGGAGAGAAACTGAATGCAATGGAATGGAATGGAACGGAATGGACAGGAATGGAATAGAATGAAATGGAATGGAATGGAAAGGAAAGTAGAGGAATGGAATGGAAAAAATGGAATGAACGAAATAGAGAGGAGTTGATTAAATGGAATTGAAAGGAATGGACTGGAATGAAATAGAATGGAGAGAAAAGGAGAGGAATGAAAGGAAAGGAACGGAGACGGATAGAAGAGAATGGAAAGAATGGAATGGAATGGAATAGAATGGCATGGAAGAGAGAGAAATTCAATAGAAGGCAGAAGAATGCAATGGAAAAGAATGATATGGAAGGAAATGGAATCAAATGGAATGGAATGTAAAGGAATGGAATGGAATGGTGTGGAATGGAAAGGAATCCAAAAGAATGGAATCAAATGAAATTTAATTGATTGGAAGACAGAAGAATGGAATGGAAATGAGTGGAATGGAGGAATGGAGAGGATTTGAATAAAATGGAAATGAAAGGAATGGAATGGAGTGGAATAGAATGGAGAGAAATGGGGAGGAATGTAATGTAATGGAATAGATTCGAATAGAAGGGAAAGGAAATGAGATGAATGGAGTAGAATGGAATAGAATGGAATGGAATGGAATGCGATGGAATGGAATGGAGAGGAATGTAATGGAATGGAGAGGAATGACATGGAATGAATTGTAATGGAATGGAGAGGAATGGAATGAAGAGGATTGGAATGAAAGGGATAAGACTGGAATGGAATGGAAAGGAGTTCAATGGAATAGAAAGGAACAGAATGGAAAGAAAGGAATGGAATGTAGCAAAGAAGAATCTTAAGGAAGGGAGAGGAATGGAATGGAAAGGGGAAGAATGGAATGCAATGGGATGGAAGGGAAAGGAAAGTATAGCAATGGAAGGGAATGGAATGAAAGGGTATGGAACGGTTTGGAATGGAATGGAATGGAATGGAATGGAGTGGAATGAAATGGAATGGAGAGGAACGGGAAGGAATGGTTTGAAATTGAATGCAGAGGAATGGAAAGAAGGGAATTGAACGGAAAGGAGAGGAATGAAAAGGAAAGAAATAGAATGGATTGGAATGGGATGGAAAGGAATCGAGAGGAATGGAATGAGAGGGAGAAGAATGGAATGGAATGGAATGAAGTGGAATGAAATGGAATGGAACAGAATGGAAAAGAAGGAATGGAAGGGAATGGAAAGGAATGTAGAGGAAGAGAGAGGAATGGAAAGGAAAGGAGAAGAAAGGAATGAAATAAAATGGAGAGGAAAGGAAATGAAATGAATGGAATGGAATACAATGGAATAGAATGGATTCGAATGTAAAAGAATTGTTTGGAATGGAATGGAGTGGAATGCAATGGAGAGTAATGGAGTAGAATGAAAAGAAATGGAATAGAATGAAGACTGGAATAGAATACAATGGAATTGGGAAAATTCAGAGGAATCGAATAAATGGAATTTGAAAAAATGTAACAGAATGCAGTAGAATGGAGACGAATGGAATGGAATTTAACGGAATGTAGAGGAATGGTATGGAATGGAAAGGAATGGAATGAAGGGAGAGCAATGAAATTCAGTGGAATGGAATGGAACGAATTGGATGGAATGGAAAGAATTGGAGTTGAAACCAGTTGAATGGAATAGAATTGAATGGAGAGGAATCTAATAGAATATAAAAGATGGAATGCAATGGAACGGAAAGGATTGCAATGGAATTGAAAGGAGTGGAGAGGAATGCATTGGAGTGGGATGGAATGGAGTGGAATTGAATGGAATGCAGAGATTGGGAATGGAATGGAATGCAATGAAAAGGTGTGCAAGGGGATGGAATGGAATAGAATGGAATAGAATGGATTCTAATGGAAAAGAATCATTTGGAATGGAATGGAGTGGAATGGAATGGAGAGTAATGAAATATAATGAAAATAAATGGAATAGAATGGAATGGAAAATAATGGAATGGGAAACATGGAAAGGAATTGAAAGAATGCAATGGAATGCAATAGAATGGAGACGAATGGAATGGAATTTAACGGAATGTACAGGAATGGTATGGAATGAAAAGGAATGGAATGGAAGGGAGAGCAATGAAATTCAGTGGAATGGAATGGAACGGATTGGATAGAATGGAAAGAAATGGAATTGAGACCAGTTAAATGGAACTGAATGGAATAGAGAGAAATGTAATGGAATATAAAAGATGGAATGCAATGGAACAGAAATAATTGGAATGGAATTGAAAGGAATGGAGAGGAATGCAATGGAGTGGAATGGAAGGAAGTGGAATTGAATGAAATGCAGAGGTTTGGAATGGAATGGAATGATGTGAAATAGAATGCAATGGAATAGAATGGAGAGTAATAGAATGTTATTGAATGGAGTTGAATAGAAGGGAATCGAATGGAGAGGAATGGAATGGAATGCAACAGAATGGAATGGAATGAAAAAAAATGGAATGGAATGGAATGCAATGGAATGGAAGGGAATGGGTTGGAATTGAGAGGAATGGAATGGAATGGAGAGGTATGGAATGGAATGTATTCCATTGGAATGGAGAGTAATGGAATGGAATGGAGAGGAATGGAATGGAAGGGAGAAAAATGAAATCGAATGGAAATGAGTGCAATAGAATGGAATGGAACATAATGGATAAAAAGAATAGTATGGAATAAAGAGGAATCTTACGGAAAGGAGAGGAATGGAATGCAAAGGAAAAGGAATGGAATAAAATGGGGAAAAAGGATAGGCATGGAATGGAATGGAATTGAAGCGAATGGCATGGAATGGTGAGGAATGGAGTGGAATGGGATGGAATGGAATGGAGATAATGGAATTAAATGGAGAGTAACGGAATGGAATGGTTTGAAATGGAATGGAGAGGCAAGGAAAGAATGGAACGAAATGGAAAGGAGAGGAATGAAAAGGAAAGGAATGGGATGGAGAGGAATGGAATGGAATGGAAGGGAGAAGAATGGGATGGAAGGGAATGGTATGGAATGGAATGGAAAGGAAGAGTGGAAGGGAATGGAAAGGAGTGTTGAGGAAGGGAGAGGAATGGAATGGAAAGGAATGGATTGGAATGGAGCAGAAGGGAAAGGATAGGAATGGGATGGAATGGAATGGAATGGAATAGAATGGATTGGAATGGAAGATAATAGTTTGTAATGGCATGGTATACAATAGATGGAGTGAAATGGAATGGAAAGGAAGGGAGAGAAATGGAGAGGAATGAAATGGGATGGGATGGAATGGAATGGAGATAATAGAATGGAATGCAGAGAAACGGAATGCAATGGATTGAAATGGAATGGAGAGGAATGGAAAGAATGGAATGAAACGGAAAAGAGAGGAATGAAAAGGAAAGGAATGGAATGACTTGAAATGGAATGGAGAGGAATGGAATGGAATGGAGAAGAATGGAATGGAAGGGAGAAGAATGGGTTGGAAGGGAATGGTGTGGAATAGAATGGAATGGAACCGAGTGGAAGGGAATAGAAAGAAATGTTGAGGAAGGGAGAGGAATGCAATAGAATGGAAAGGAACAGAATGGACTGGAATGGAGTGGAAGGGAAAGGATAGGAATGGGATGGAATGGAATGGAATAGAATGGATTGGAATGGAAAAGAATAGGTTGTAATGGAATGGAGTAATGGAATGGTATAGAATACATGGAATGAAATCGAACGGAAAGGAGGGGATAGGAATGGAGAAGAATGCAGTGGAGTAGTATGGAATGGAGTGGAATTGAATGGAATGCAGAGGATTGGAATGGAATGGAATGGAATGGTGTGGAATTGAATGAAATGGAGTTGAATGAAATGGAATGGAATGGAGAGTAATGGAATAGAATGAAATGGAATGGAATGGAATGGAGGAAATGTAGTGGTATCGAGTAAAATAGAATTGAAAGGAATGGAATGGAATAGGATGGAGAGAAATGGAGAGGAATGAAATGTCATGGAATGGAGTCGAAAAGATGGAAATGGAATGACATAAAATGAAGAGTAATGGAAAAGAATAAAATGGAATTGAATAAAATCGAGAAGAATAGAAATGAAAAGAATGAAATGGAGGAAATGGAGAGGATAGGAGTAAAATGGAATTGAAAGGAATGAAATGGAATAGAATGAAGAGGAATGTAATGTAATGAAATGGAATTGAATAGAAGGGAATGGAATGGAATGGAATGGAAGGAATTGAAAGGAATGGAGAGAAACGGAGAGGAATGGAAAGGATTGGAATGGAATAGAATGGAATGGAATGGAATAGAATAGGATGGAGAGAAATGGAGAGGAATGAAATATAGTGGAATGGAGTCGAAAAGACGGAAATGGAATGCCATAAAATGGAGAGTAATGGAAAAGAATAAAATAGAATTGAATAAAATCGAGAAGAATGGAAATGAAAAGAATGGAAAGGAGGAAATGGAGAGGATAGGAGTAAAATGGAATAGAAAAGAATGAAATGGAATAGAATGGAGAGGAATGTAATGTAATGAAATGGAATCGAATAGAAGGGAATGGAATGGAATGGAATGGAAGGAATTGAAAGGAATGGAAAGAAACGGAGAGGAATGGAATAGAATGGAATGGAATGGAATAGAATAGGATGGAGAGAAATGGAGAGGAATGAAATGTAGTGGAATGGAGTCGAAAAGACGGAAATGGAATGCCATAAAATGGAGAGTAATGGAAAAGAATAAAATAGAATTGAATAAAATCGAGAAGAATGGAAATGAAAAGAATGGAATGGAGGAAATGGAGAGGATAGGAGTAAAATGGAAATGAAAGGAATGAAATGAAATGGAATAGAATGGAGAGGAATGGAATGCAATGAAATGGAGTCGAATAGAAGGGAATGGAATGGAATGGAATGGAATGGAAGGAATTGAAAGGAATGGAGAGAAACGGAGTGGAATGGAAAGGAATGGAATGGAATAGAATGGAATGGAATGGAATAGAGAGGAAGGGAAAGGAAAGGTTTGAAATTGAATGCGGAGGAATGGAAAGCAGGGAATTGAAAAGAAAGGAGACGAATGAAAAGTAAAGTAATGGAATGGATTGAAATGGAATGGAGAGAAATGGAATGGAATGGAGAGGAATGGAATGGAAGGGAGAAAAATAGAATGGAGTGGAATGCAGTGGAATGGAATGGAATGGAACAGAATAGAAAAGAAGAAATGAAAGGGAATGAAAAGGAATTTTGAGGAAGGGAGAAGAATGGAAAGGAAAGGAGAGGAACAGAATGGAGTGGAAAGGAAATGAATGGAATGGATTGGATTGGAGCAGAATGGAATGTAATAAAATGGAATAGAGGAAATGGAGAGGAATGGAATAAAATGGAATTGAAATAATGTAATGGAATGAAATAGAATGGAGAGGAATTTCGGAGAATGGAATACAAAGGAATGGAGTCGAATAGAAGGGAATGGAATGGAATGTAGACAAATGGAATGAAATGGAAAAGAATGGAAAGGAAGGGAGAAGAAAGGAATGCAGTGCAATGGAATGGAACGGAATGGATGGAATGGAGAAAAATGGAATGGGGAGGAATTGAATGGAATAGAATGGAATGGAGAGGAATGGAATGCAATGGAGAGAATTAGAATGGAAGGGAGATAAATGGAATGGAATGGAAAGGAGTGCAATGGAATGAAATGGATCATAATCGAAAGGAATGAATGGTATAAAATAAAGAGGAATCTTACAGAAGGGATAGGAATAGAATGGAAGGGGGCGGAAGGGAAAGGATAGAAATGGGATGGAATGGAATGGAATAGAGAGGATTGGTTGAAGGGAATAGTTTGTAACGGAGTGGAGTAATGGAATGGAATAGAATAGATGGAATGAATTTAAAGAAAGGAGGGCAGAGGTATGGAGAGGAATGGAATAGAACGGGATGGAATGAAATGGAGATCATGGAATGGAATGGAGAGTAACAGAATGGAATGGTTTGAAATGGAATGGAGAAGAATGGAAAGAATGGAATGGAATGGGAAGGAGAGGAATGAAAAGGAAAGGAATGGAATGAACTGGAATGGAATAGAAAGGAATGGAAAGGAATGGAGAGGAATGGAATGGAAGGGAGAAGAATGGGATAGAAGAGAATGGTGTGAAATGGAATGGAATGGAACAGAATGGAAAGGAAGAGTGGAAGGGAATGGAAAGAAATGTTGACGAAGGGAGAGGAATGGAATGGAATGGAGAGGAACAGAATGGAATGGAATGGAGCAGAAGAGAAAGGATAGGAATGGGATGGAATGGATTGGAAAGAAAGAGAAGAGTTTGTAATGGAATGGAGTAATGGCATGGTATAGAATAGATGGAATGTAATGGGACGGAAAGGAAGGGATTGGAATGGAAAGGAATGGAGAGAAATGCAGTGGAGTGGTATGCAATGGAGTGAAATTGAAGATAATGTTGAGGTATGGAATGGAATGGAATGGAATTGAATGGAAGGAATGGAATGGAATGGAGTGGAATGGAATGGAATAGGATGGAGAGTAATGGAATAGAATGAAATGGAATGGAATGGAAAGGAGGAAATGTAGAGGAATAGAGTAAAATGGAATTCAAAGGAATGGAATGGAATGGAATAGGATGGAG
Organism: Carlito syrichta; assembly: GCF_000164805.1. NCBI lineage: Eukaryota > Metazoa > Chordata > Mammalia > Primates > Tarsiidae > Carlito > Carlito syrichta. The sequence goes on along the minus strand of NW_007231797.1, from coordinate 116,502 downwards.
AGAAATGGAGAGGAATGGAATGGAATGGAGTCGAAAAGACGGGAATGGAATGCAATAAAATAGAAAGTAATGCAATAGGATAAAATGGAATTGAATGAAATCGAGAAGAATAAAAATGAAAAGAATGGAATGGAGGAAATGGACAGGAAAGGAGTAAAATGGAATTGAAAGAATGAAATGGATTGGAATAGAATGGAGAGGAATGGAGAGGAATGGAATAGAATGAAATGGAGTCGAATGGAATGGAATGGAAGGAATTGAAAGGAATGGAGAGAAACGGAGAGGAATGGAATAGAATGTGATGGAATGGAATGGAGAGGAATGGAATGGAATTGATTGGAAAGGAATGTATAGGAATGGAAAGAATGGAATGGAACGGAATGTAGAGGAATGAAATGAAATGGATTACAATGGAATGGTGAGGAATGGAATAGAATGGAGAAGAATGGAATGGAAGGGAGTAGAATGGAAAGTAATGGAATGGCATGGCATGCAATGGAATGAAATGAAAAGGAAGGAATGGAATGGAAAGGAGAGGAATGTTGAGGAAGGGAGAGGAATGGAATGGAAAGCAGAGGAAAGGAATGAAATGGAATGGAATGGAATGATGTAGAATGGAATGGAATGGAGGAGGATGGAATCGAATGAAATGGAATAGAATGGAATAGAGAAGAATGGAATGGAGGAATGGGAAAGGAATTGAATAAAATGAAAATGATAGGAATGGAATGGAATAGAATGGAGAGGAATGGAGAGGAATGGAATGCCATGGATTTTACTCGAATATAAGGGAATGGAATGGAGAGGAATGGAATGCAATGGAATGGAATGGTATGCAACGGAATGGAATGCAATGGAATGGAATGTAGAGGAATATAATGGAATGGATAGGAAAGTCAAGGAATGTATTGTGATGGAATGGAGAGGAATGGAATGGGGAGGAATGGAATGGAAGGGAGAAGAATGGAAAGGAATGGAAAAGAATACAGTGGAATAGAATGGAACAGAAGGGAAAGGAAAGAATGGATGGAATAAAGAGGAATCTTAAGGAAGGGAGAGGAATGGAATGGAAAGGAGAGGAATGGAATGCAACGGAAAAGAACGTATAGGAATGAAATGGATTGGAATGGTATGGAACTGTTTGGAACAGAATGGAATGGAATGGAGTGGAATGAAATGGAATAGAGAAGAACGGGAAGGAATGCTTTGAAATTGAACGCAGAGGAATAGAATGAAGGGAATTGAATGGAAAAGAGAGGAATGAAAAGAAAATTAATGGATTGGATTGGAATGGAATGGAAAGGAATGGAATGGAATGGGGAGGAAAAGAATGGAAGGGAGAATAGCATGGAAAGGAATGGAGTGGAATGGAATGGAATGGAACAGAATGGAAAAGAAGGAATGGAAGGGAATGGAAAGAAATGTTGAGGAAGGGAGAGGAATGGAAAGGAAAGGAGAGGAACGTAATGGAATGGAATGGAGTGGGGGGAAAAAGGAAAGGAAAGGAATACAATCAATTCGAATGGAAAAGAATAGTTTGGAATGGAATGAAATGGAATGGAATGGAGAATAATGGAATAGAAGAAAAGAAATGGAATACAATGGAGAAAAATTGAATGGAATATAAAGGAATGGGGAAAATGGAGAGAAATCAAATAAACGGAATTGAAAGAATGTAATGGAATACAATAGAATGGATACAAATGCAATGGAATTTAACAGAATGTGGAGGAAAGGTATGGAATGGAAAGGAATGGAATGGAAAGGAGAGGAATGAAATTCAGTGGAATGGAATGGAACGGATTGGATGGAATGGAAAGAACTGGGATTGAGACCAATTGAAACTAACAGAATGAAATAGAGAGGAATGTAATGGAATATAAAAGATGGAATGCAGGGAATGGAAAGAATTGGAATGGAATTGAAAGGAGTGGAGAGGAATGCAATGCAGTAAAATGGAATGGAGTGGAATTGAGTGGAATGCAGAGGTTTGGGATGGAATGGAATGGAATGGTGTGGAATGGAATGGAATAGAATAGAATGGAGAGGAATAGAATATAATTGAATGGAGTAGAAGAGAAGGAAATCGAATGGAGAGGAATGGAATGGAATGGAGAAGAATGGAATGAAAGGGAGAAAATTGGAATGCAATGGCATGGATTGGAGTGGAATGTTTTGGAACAGAATGGAAAGGAAGGAATGGAATGGAAAGGAGAGGAATGTTGAGGAAGGGACAGGAATGGAATGGACAGTAGAGGAATGGAACGGAATGGAATGGAAGAAAAAGGATAGGAATGGAATGGATTGGAATGGAATGGAGTAGAATGGAAAGTAATAAAATGGAATGGAGGAAATGGAGAGGAATGGAATAAAATGGAATTGAAAGAATGCAATGGAATTAAATAGAAAGGAGAGGAATACCGGAGAATGGAATATAGTGCAATGGAGTCAAGCAAAGGAATGGAATGTAATGTAGAGAAATGGAATGGAGTGGAAAGAAATGGAATGGAAGGGAGAAGAGTGGAATGGAATAGAACGGATTGGATGGAATGGAGAGAAATAGAATGGAGACAAATTGAATGGAATTGAATGGAATGAAGAGGAATGGAATGGATTGGAGAGGAATGGAATGGAAGGGAGAAGAATGGAATGGAATGGAAAGGAGTGCAATGGAATGAAATGGATCATAATCGAAAGGAAAGAATGGTATGAAATAAAGAGGTTCTTACAGAAGGAAGAGTAATGAAATGGAAAGGAGAGGAACGGAATGCAATGGAATGGAATGGAAAGGAAAGAATAGGACTGGAAAGGAATCGAACGGAATGAATTGGAATGGAATGTAGAAAAAAGGTTTGGAAAGGAATTGAATGATTTGGAATGGAATGTAAAGGAATGGAATGGAAAGGAAGGAACGGAATGGAATGGAGATAATGGAATGGAATGGAGATTAACGGAATGGAATGGTTTGAAATGGCAGGGAGAGGAATGGAGAGAATGGAATGGAACGGAAAGGAGAGGAATGGATAGGAAAGGAATGGAATGGAGTGGAATGGAATGGAGAGTCATGGAATGGAAGGGAGAAAATGGGATATAATGGAATGGTGTGGAATGGAATGGAATGGAAAGGAAAGGAATAATGGAAAAGATGGAAAGGAATGTTGAAGAAGGGATATGAATGAAAAGGAAAGGAGAGGAACAGAATGGAATTGAATGGAGCAGAAGGAAAGTATAGAAATGAAATGGCTTGGAATGGAATGGAATGGATTGGTATGGAAGAGAATCGTTTGTAATGGAATGGAGTGGAACGGAATGAAGAGTAATGGTGCACAATGAAAAGGAATGGAATAGAATGGAGAAGAATTGAATAGAATAGAAATGAATGGGTAAATGGGAGGATTCTCATACATGGAATTGAAAGAATGGAATGGAATGGAATAGAATGGAGAGGAAATGAATGAAATGGAATGGAATGTAGAGGAATGGACTGGAATGGAACGGAAAGGACTGGAATGGAAGTGAGAGCAATGAAATGCAGTGGAATGGAATAGAACAGAATGAATGCAAAACAAAGAAATGGAATTGAAAGTAATGGAATGGAATAGAAAGGAATGGAGAGGAATGGAATGGTATAGAATAGATGGAATGGAATGGAACAGAAAGGTGGGGATTGGAATGGAGAGGAATGCAATGGAGTGTATGGAATGGAGTGGAACTGAATTGAATCAGAGGTTTGAAATGGAATGGAACGGAAAAGAATGCAATAGAATGGTGTGAAATGGAATGGAATGGAATACAATGGAATGGAATGGGGAGAAATTGAATAGAAGGAAATGAAATGGAATGGAGGAAATACAGAGGAATTGAGTAAAATGGAATTGAACGGAATGAAATGGAATAGAATGGACAGGAATGGAGAGGAATGTAATGTAATGGAATGGAGTTGAAAAGAAGGGAGTGGAATAAAATGGAATGGAGAGTAATGGTATAGGGTGAAATGGAATTGAATGAAATGGAGAAGAATGGACATGAAAAGAATGGAATGGAGGAAATAGATAGGAATTGAGTAAAATGGAATTCAAAGGAAGGAATTGAATGGAATAGAATGGAGAGGAATGGAATGGCGTTGAGTAGAAGGGAACGGAATGGAGAAGAATGGGTTGAAATGGAATAGAGTGGAATGGATTGTAATGGAATGGAATGGAATGAATTGAAAGGTTGGAGAGAAATGGAGAGGAATGGAAAGGAATGGAATGGAATAGACTGAAATGGATCCCGACGAACTGGAATGGAGAGGAACGGAATGGAATGGATTGTAAAGGAGTGGATAGGAATGGAAAGAATGGAATGGAACGAAATGTAGAGGAATAAAATGGAATGGAATGGAATGGATTGCAATAGAATGGCGAGGAAAGGAATGGAATGGAGAAGAATGGAAGGGAGAAGAATGGAGTGCAATAGAATGGAGTGGGATGCGGTGGAACAGAATGGAAAGGAAGGAATGCAATGGAATGGAGAGGAATGTTGAGGAAGGGAGAGAAATTGAGGAACGGAAGGGAATGGAATATAATAGAAATGATAGGAATGGAATGGAATTGAATTGAACGAAATGGAATGAAGTGGGATGGAAAGTAAGGGAATAGAATGGAATGGAATGGAAAGGAATGAAATGGAATGGAGCAGAATAAAATGTAATAAAATCGAATGGAGTAAATTGAGAGGAATGGAAATAAACTGAAAGAATGTAATGGAATGATATAGAATAGAGATGATTTCCGGAGAATGGAATAGAGTGGAATGGAGTCGAATAGAAGGGAATGGAATGGAATGTAGAGAAATAGAATGGAATGGAAAGGAATGGAATGGAAAGGACAAGAATGAAATGCAGTGGAATGGAATGGAAAGGAATGGATGGAATTGAGAGATGTAGAATGGAGACGAATGGAATGGAATAGAATAGAATGGAGAGGAATGAAATGGAAAAGAATGGATGGAATGAAATGGAATGGAAAGGAGGGGAAGGGAATGGAGAGGAATGCAAAGAAGAGAAATGAAAGGGAATGGAGAGGAATGGAATGAACTGAAATGGAGAGGAATGGCATGGAAGGGATTGGAATGGAAATGAATGGAGAGGACTTGAATGGAATGTAGAGGAATTCAATGGAATGGAATGAAATGGAGAGGAACGGAATGGAATGGAGAAGAAAGGAATGGAATGAATTTGAATAGAATGGAGAGTGGGGATGAATGGAGAGGAATGGAGAGGAATGGAATGGAATGGGATGGAATGGAATGAAAAGTAAAGGAATATAATGGAATGCAAAGAAATGGAGATGAATGGAATGGAATTGAGAAGAATGGAATAGAAAGCAATTGAATGGAGAGGAACGGAAAAGAATGTAGAGAAATGGAATGGGATGGAACTGAATGGGGAGAAACTAAATGGAATGGAATGGACAGGAATGGAATAGAATGAAATGGAATGGAATGAAAAGCAGAGGAATGAAATGGGATAGGATGGAATGAAGAAAATAGAGAGGAATCGATTAAATGGAATCAAAAGGAATGGAATGGAATGAAACAGAATGGAGAGAAGAGGAGAGGAATGCAAGGAAAGGAATGGAGATGAATAAAGGAGAATGGAAAGAATGGAATTGAATGGAAGAAAATGGAATGGAATAGAGAGGAATTGAATAGAAGGGAGAAGAATGCAATGGAATAGAATAATATGGACAGAAATGAAATGAAATGGTGAGGAATGGAATGGAATGGAAAGGAATGCAATGGAATGGAATGGTGTGGAATGGAAAGGAATGGAGAAGAATGGAATCGAATCAAATGGAATGGAATGGAAGACAGAGAATGGAATGAAAAGGAATTGAATGGAGGAATTAGAGAGGAATTGAATAAAATGGAAATGAAAGGAATGGAATGGAGTGGCATAGAATGGAGAGGAATGAGGAGGAATGGAATGAAACGGAATTGATTCGAATAGAAGGGAATGGAATAGAGAGGAATCGAGAGGAATGAAATAGAACGGAATGAAATGAAATGGAATGGAGTGGAATGGAATGCAATGGAATGGAATGCGATGGAATGGAATGGAGAGGAATGGAATGGAATAGAGAGGAACGACATGGAATGTGTTGTAATGAAATGGAGAGGAATGGAATGGAAGGGAGAAGACTGGAATGGAATGGAAAGAAGTGCAATGGAATAGAAAGGAAGGAATGGAATGGAATAAAGAGGAATCTAAAGGAAGGGAGAGAAATGGAATGGAAAGGGGAGGAAAGGAATGCAATGGAATGGAAGGGAAAGAAAAATATAGGAATGGGATGGAATGGAATGCTATGGAACGGTTTGGAATGGAATGGAATGGAATGGAATGGAGTGGAATGAAATGGAATGGAGAGGACCAGAAAGAAATGGTGTGAAATTGAATGCAGAGGAAAGTAAAGAAGGGAATTGAATGGAAAAGAGAGGAATGAAAATGAAAGTAATGGAATGGAGAGGAATGGAGAGGAATGGAATGGAAAGAAGAGAAATGGAATGGAAGGGAAAAGTATAGAATGGAATGGAATGAAGTGGAGTGGAATGGAATGGAAAGAATGGAAAGAAGGAATAGGAGGGAATGGAAAGGAATGTAGAGGGAGGGAGAGGAATGGAAAGGAAAGGTGAGGAATGGAATGGAATGGAATGGAGAGGAAAGGAAATGAAAGGAATGCAATGGAATAGAATGGATTCGAACTTAAAAGCATCGTTTGGAATGGAATGGAATGGAGAATAATGAAGTAGAATGAAAAGAAATGGAAGAGAATGTAGAAGAATCGAAAGGAACATAATGGAGAGGGGAAAATGCAGTGGTATCGAATAAATGGAATTGAAAGAATGGAATGGAATGGAATAGAATGGAGAAGAACGGGATGGAATTTAACGGAATGTAGAGGAATGGTATGGAACGGAAAGGAATGGAATGGAAGAGAGAGGAATGAAATTCAGTGGAATGGAATGGAATGAATGGGATGGAAAGAATTGGAATTGAAACCAGTTGAATGGAATAGAAAGAAATGGAGAGGAATGTAATAGAATATAAAAGATGGAATGCAATGGAACAGAAAGGATTGCAATGGAATTGAAAGGAGTGGAGAGGAATGCAATGGAGTGGAATGGAATAGAGTGGAATTCAATGGAATGCAGAGTTTGGAATGCAATGGAATGGAATGAAATGGTGTGGAATGGGATGGAATGGAATAGAATGGAGAGGAATGGAATGTAATTGAATTGAGTCGAATAGAAGGGAATCGAATGGAGAGGAATGGAATGGAATGCAATGGAATGGAATGATATGAAATGGAATGGAATGGAATGGAATGCAACGGAATGGAAGGGAATGGATTGGAATTGAGAGGAATGGAATGGAATGGAGAGGAATGGAATGGAAGGGAGAAGAATGGAATGGAATGGAAAGGAGTGCAATAGAATGGAATGGAACATAATGGGGAAAAAAGAATGGTATGGAATAAAGAGGAAACTTACAGAAGGGAGAGGAATGGAATGGAAAGGAGAGGAACGGAATGCAATGGAATGAAATGGAAAGGAAAGCATAGGCATGAAATGGAATGGAATGGAATGGAGAGGAATGGAGAGTAACGGAATGGAATGGTTGGAAATGCAATGGAGAGGAAAGGAAAGAATGGAATGGAAAGGAGACGAATGAAAAGGAAAGGAATTGAATGAATTGGAATGGAATGGAGAGGAATGGAATGGAAGAGAGAAGAATGTGATGGAAGGGAATGGTGTGGAATGGAATGGAATGGAACAGAAAGGAAAGGAAGAGTGTAAGGGTATGGAAAGGACTGTTGAGGAAGAAAGAGGAATGGAATGGAATGGAGAGGAATGGAATGGAATGGATCGGAAGGGAAAGGATAGGAATGGGATGGAATGGAATGGAATAGAATGGATTGGAATGGAAGAGAATAGTTTGTAATGGAATGGAGTAATGGAATGGTATAGAATAGATGGAATGAAATGGAATGGAAAGGAGGGCAGAGGAATGAAGAGGAATAGAATGGAATGGGATGGAATGGAATGGAGATAATGGAAAGGAATTGGGAGTAATGGAATGGAATGGTTTGAAAAGAAATGGAGAGGAATGGAAAGAATGGAATGGAACGGAAAGGAGAGGAATGAAAAGGAAAGGAATGGAATGAATGAGAATGGAATGGAGAGGAATAGAAAGGAATGGAGAGGAATGAAATGGAAGGGAGAAGAATGGGATGGAAGGGAATGGTGTGGAATAGAATGGAACGGAATGGAATGGAAAGGAAGAGTGGAAGGGAATGGAAAGGAATGTTGAGGAAGGGAAAGGAATGGAATGGAATGAAGAGCAACGGAATGGAATGGAACGGAGTGGAAGAGAAAGGATAGGAATAGGATGGAATGGAATTGAATGGATTAGAATGGATTGGAATGGAAGAGAATAGTTTGTAATGGAATGGAGTAATGGCATAGTATAGAATAGATGGAATGAAATGGAACGGAAAGGAGGAGATTGGAATGGAAAGAAATGGAGAGGAATGCAGTGGAGTGGTATGGAATGGAGTGGAATTGAATGGAATGCAGAGGTATAGAATGGAATGGAATTGAATGGTGTGGAATGGAATCGAATGGAGTGAAATAGAATGGAATGGAATGGAATGGAAGGAATTGAAAGAAATGGAGAGAAATTGAGAGGAATGGAAAGGAATGGAATGGAATAGAATGGAATGGAATGTGATGGAATGGAATGGAGAGAAATGCAATGGAATTGACTGGAAAGGAATGTATAGGAATGGAAAGAATAGAATGCAACAGAACATAGAGGAATGAAATGGAATGGATTGCAATGGAATGGCGAGGAATGGAATAGAATGCAGAAGAATGGAATGAAGTAGAATGGAATGGAATGGAATGGAATGGCGTGGTATGCAGTGGAATGGAATTCAAAGGAAGGAATGGAATGGAATGGAGAGGAATGTTGAGGAAGGGAGATGAAAGGAATGGAAAGCAGAGGAAAGGAACGGAATGGAACGGACTAGAAAGGATAGAAATGGAATGGAATGGAATGGGATGGAATGGGATGGAGTGGAATGGAATGGAATAAATTAGATTTGAATGGAAAAGAATCGTTTGGAATGGAATGGTGTGGAATGGAAAGGAATGCGATGGAAAGGAGAGGAATGAAATTCAGTGGAATGGAATGAATGGAATGGAGAAGAGTGTAATGGAATAAAAAGATGGAATGCAATGGAACGGAAGGGATTGCAATGGAATTGAAAGAAGTGGCAAGGAATGCAATGGAGAACAATGGAATGGAGTGGAACTGAAAGGAATGCAGAGATTTGGAATGGAATGGAATGGAATGGTGTGGAATGGAATGGAATGGAATGCAATAGAGAGGAATGGAAAGGAATTGAATGGAGTCGAACAGAAGGGAATCAATGGAGAGGAATGAAATGAAATGAAATGGAATGGAATGAAATGCAATGAAATGGAAGGGAATGGATTGGAATGGAGAGGAATGGAATGGAATGGAGAGGAATGGAATGGAATGTATTCGAATGGAATGGAATGGGAAGGAATGGAATGAAAAGAAATGAAATAGAATGGAATGGAAAGAAATGGAGATGAACAGAATGGAATGGAGAGGAATGGAATAGAAAGGAATAGAATGGAATGTAATGGAGAGAAAAGGAATGAAAAGGAACTGAATGGAGAGAAATGGAATGGAATGGGATGGAATGGACAGGAATGGAATACAATGAAATGAAATGGAATGGAAAGGAGAGGAATGAATGGAATAGAATGGAATGAAGGAAATAGAGGAATCGATTAAATGGAATTGAAAGGAATGGAATGGAGTGAAATAGAATGGAGAGAAAAGAAGAGGAATGTAAGGACAGAAATGGAGACGAATAGAAGGGAATGGAATGAAAGGAATGGAAGGGAATGGAATGGAAGAGAGAGGAATTGAATAGAAGGGAAAGAATGCAATGGAATAGAATGGAATGGAGAGGAATGGAACACAATGGAGAGGAATGGAATGGAATGGAATGGAAAGGAATGGAATGATGTGGAATGGAATGGAATGGAGAAGAATGGAATTGAATGAAATGGAATAGAGAAGAATGGAATGAAAATGAATGGAATGGAGGAATGGGAGAGGAATTGAATAAAATGAAAATGATAGGAATGGAATAGAGTGGAATGGAAAGGAATGAAATGCAATGGAATTTACTCGAATAGAAGGGAATGGAATGGGCAGGAATGGTATAGAACGGAATGGAATGGAATGGAATGTAGAGGAATATAAAGAAATGGAGAGAAAGGGCATATAATGTATTGTGATGGAGCAGAGAGGAATGGAATGGAAGGGAGAAGAATGGAATGGAATAGAAAGAAGTCCAATGGAATAGAATGGAACAGAAGGGAAAGGAAGGAATGGAACGGAATAAAGAGGAATCTTAAGGAAGGAAGAGGAATGGAATGGAAAGGAGAGGAATGGAATGCAACGGAAAAGAACGCATAGGAAGGAAATGAATTGGAATGCTATGGAACTGTTTGGAACGGAATGGAATGGAAAGGAGTGGAATGAAATGGAATAGAGAGGAATGGAAAGGAATGGTTTGAAATTGAATGCAAAGGAATAGAAAGAAGGAAATTGAACGGAAAACAGAGGAATGAAAAGGAAAGTAATGGAATGGATTGGAATGGAATGGAGAGGTATGGAATGGAATGGAGAGGAACGGAATAGAAGGGAGAATAATAGATTGGAATGGAATGTAAAGGAATGTAAAAGAAGGAAGGGCATGGAAAGGAATATTGAGGAAGGGAGAGGAATGGAAAGGAAAAGAGGAATGGAATGGAGTGGGTGGGAAAGGAAGAAAAGGAATAGAATGGATTCGAATGGGAAAGAATGGTTTGGAATGGAATGGAGTGGAATGGAATGGAGAGTAATGGAATAGAATGAAAAGAAATGGAATACAATGGAGAAAACTGGAATGGAATATAATGGGATGGGGAAAATGGAGAGGAATCGAATAAATGGAATTGAAAGAATGTAATGGAATGCAATACAATGGAGACGAATGCAGTGGAATTTAACGGAATGTAGAGGAAAGGTATGGAATGGTAAGGAATGTAATGGAAAGGAGAGGAATGAAATTCCGTGGAATGGAATGGAATGGATTGGATGGAATGGAAAGAAATGGGATTGAGACCAATTGACACTAACAGAATGGAATGGAGAGGAATGTAATGGAATATAAAAGATGGAATGCAAGGAAATGGAAAGAATTGGAATGGAATTGAAAGGAGTGGAGAGGAAGCAATGCAGTGGAATGGAATGGAGTGGAACTGAATGGAATGCAGAGGTTTGGAAGGGAATTGAATGGAATAGAATAGAATGGAGAGGAATAGAATGTAATTGAATGGAGTAGAAGAGAAGGGAATCAAATGGAGAGGAATTGAATGAAAGGGAGAAAATTGGAATGCAATGGCATGGATTGGAGTGGAATGCATTGGAATGGAATGGAAAGGAAGGAATGGAATGGAAAGGAGAGGAACATTGAGGAAGGGAAAGGAATGGAATGGAAAGCAGAGGAATGGAACGGAATGGAATGGAAGAGCAAGGATAGGAATGGAATGGAATGGAAAGAAATGAAATGGAATGGAATGGTGTGGAATGTAATGGAATGGAATAAATGAATTGGAATGGAATGGAGCAGAATGGAATGTAATAAAATGGAATGGAGAGGTATGGAATAAAATGGAATAGAAAGAATGCAATGGAATTAAATAGAATGGAGAGGAATTTCGGAGAATGGAATAGAATGCAATGAAATGGAATGTAGAGAAATGGAATGGAGTAGAAAGGAATGGAATTGAAGGGAGAAGAATGGAATGCAGTGGAATAGAATGGAACAGAATGCATGGAATGGAGAGAAATGCAATGGAGACAAATTGAATGGAATAATAGAATGGAATGAAGAGGAATGGAATGAATTGGATTGGAATGGAATGGAAGGGAGAAGAATGGAATGGAATGGAAAGGAGTGCAATGGAATGGAATGGATCATAATTGAAAAGAAAGAATGGTATGGAATAAAGAGGTTCTTACGGAAAGGAGAGTAATGAAATGGAAAGGAGAGGAACGGAATGCACTGGAATGGAATGTAAGGAAAAGAATAGGACTGGAATGGAATGGAATGTAATACATTGGAATGGAATGTAAAGGAAAGGTTTGGAAAGGAATGGAATGGTTTAGAATGGAATGGAGAGTAACGGAATGGAATGGTATGAAATGCCATGGAGAGGAATGGAAAGAAAGGAATGGAATGGAAAGGAGAGGAATGAAAAGGAAAGGAAAGGAATGGTGTGGAATGGAGTGGAATGGAGAGGAATGGAATGGAAGGGAGACAAATGGAATGGAATGGAACGGTGTGGAATGGAATGGAATGGAAAGGAATAAAAAGGAATAATGGAAGGGAATGGAAAGGAATGTTGAAAAAGGGAGATGAATGGAATGGAACGGAGAGGAACAGAATGGAATTGAATGGAGCAAAAGGAAAGTATAGGAATGGAAAGGAATGGAATGGAATGGATTGGAATGGAAGAGAATCGTTTGTAATGAAATGGAGTGGAATGGAATGGAGAGTAATGGTATAGAATGAAAAGGAATGGAATAGATTGGAGAAGAATTGAATAGAATAGAATTGAATGGGTAAATGGGAGGATTCGCATACATGGAATTGAAAGAATGTAATGGAATGAAATAGAATGGAGAGGAAATGAATGAAATGACATGGAATATAGAGGAATGGACTGGAATGGAATGGAATGGAAAGGACTGGAATGGAAGTGAGCAATGAAATGCAGTTGAATGGAATGGAACGGAATGGATGCAAAGGAAAGAAATGGAATTGAAACTAATGGAATGGAATAGAAAGGAAAGGAGAGGAATGGAATGGTATAGAATAGGTGGAATGAAATGAAATGAAAATGTGGGGATTGGAATGGAAAGGAATGGGAAGGAATGCAGTGGAGTGTATGGAATGGAGTGGAATTGAATGGAATCAGAGGTTTGAAATGGAATGGAATGGAACAGAATGGAATGGAATGGTGTGGAATGGAATGGAATGGAGAGTAAGGGAATAAAATGAAATGGAATGGAGGAAATGTAGAGGAATAGAGTAAAATGGAATTGAACGAAATGGAATGGAATGGAGTAGAATAGACAGGAATGGAGAGGAATGGAATGGAATGGAATGGAGTCAAAAAGAAGGGAATGGAATAAAAGGGAATGGAGAGTAATGGAATAGGGTGAAATGGAATTGAATGAAATGGAGAAGAATGGAAATGAAAAGAATGGAATGGAGGAAATGGAGAGGAATCAAGTAAAATGGAATTCAAAGGAATGGAATTGAATGGAATAGAACGGAGAGGAATGGAATGGCAAAGAATAGAAGGGAAGGGAATGGAGTGGAATGGAATGAAATGGAATGGAATGGAAAGAATTAAAAGGATTGAAGAGAAACCGAAAGGAATGGAAAGGAATGGAATGAATAGACTTGAAATGGACTCCAACGAAATGGAATGGAGAGGAATGGAATAGAATGGATTGTAAAGGAGTGGATAGGAATGAAAAGAATGGGATGGAATGAAATGTAGAGGAATGAAATGGAATGGAATGGAGAAGAATGGAATGGAAGGGAGAAGAATGGAGTGCAATAGAATAAAGTGGAATGCAAAGAAACTGAATGGAAAGGAAAGAATGCAATGGAATGGAGAGGAATGTTGAGGAAGGGGAGGAATGGAATGGAAAGCAGAGGAACGGAATGGAATGGTATGGAATGGAATAGAAATGATAGGAATAGAATGGAATCAAATCGAACGAAGTGGAATGAAATGGAAGGAATGGAATGGAATGGAGCAGAATTGAATGTAATAAAATGGAATAGAGGAAATGGAGAGGAATGGAATTGAAAGAACGTAATGGAATGAAATAGAATGGAGTGGATTTCCACAGAATGGAATGGAGTCGAATAGAAGGGAAGGGAATGGAATGTAGAGAAATGAAATGAAATGGAATGGAAAGGAATGGAATGGAGGGGAGAAGAATGGAATGCAGTGGAATGGAATGAAAAGTAATGGATGGAATTGAGAGAAATGGAATGGAGACGAATTGAATGGAATAGAATGGAATGGAGAGGAATTAAATGGAAAAGAATGGATGGGATGAAATGGAATGGAAAGGAGGGGAAGGGAATGGAGAGAAATGCAAAAGAGAGAAATGGAAGGGAATGGAGAGTAATGGAATGGGCTGAAATGGAGAGGAATGGCATGGAAGGGATTGGAATGGAAACGAATGGAGAGGACTTCAATGGAATGTAGAGAAATTCAATGGAACGGAATGGAATGGAATGGCATGGAAAGGAATGAGGAAGAATGGAATGGAATGGATATGAATAGAATGGAGAGTGGGGATGAATGGAGAGGAAAGGAGAGGAAGGGAATGGAATGGGATGGAATGAAATGAAGAGTAATGGAATAGAATGAAATGGAAAGAAATGGAGATGAACGGAATGCAAGAGAAAAGAAATGAATGGACAGGAACGGAAAAGAATGGAGAGAAATGGAATAGAATGGAACTGAATGGAGAGAAACTGAATGGAATGGACAGGAATGGAATAGAATAAAATGGAATGGAATGGAAAGTAGAGGAATGAAATGGAATAGAATGGAATGAAGGAAATAGAGAGGAATCGATTAAATGAAATTGAAAGGAATGGAATGAATGAAATAGAATGGAGAGAAGAGGAGAGGAATGCAAGGAAAGGAATGGAAACGAATAGAAGAGAACGGAAAGAATTGAATGGAAAGAGTGGAATGGAATGGAAGAAAATGGAATGGAATAGAGAGGAATTGAATAGAAGAAAGAAGAATGCAATGGAATAGAATGATATGGAGATATGTGAAATGAAATGGAGAGGAATGGAATGGAATGGAATGGAATGGAATGGAATGGAATGGAAAGGAATTGAATGGAGAAGAATGGAAAGAAATGGAGAGAAATGAAATGGAATGGAAATGAATGGAGAGAAACTGAATGGAATGGAATGGACAGGAATGGAATAGAATGAAATGGAATGGAATGGAAAGCAGAGGAATGAAATGGAATAGAATGCAATGAAGGATATAGAGAGGAATTGATTAAATGGAATTGAAAGGAATGGAATGGAATGAAATAGAATTGAGAGAAGTGGAGAGGAATGCAAGGAAAGGAATGGAGATGAATAGAAGAGAATGGAAAGAATGGAATTGAATGGAAGAAAATGGAATGGAATAGAGAGAAATTTATTAGAAGGGAGAAGAATGCAATGGAATAGAATGATATGGAGAGAAATGAAATGAAAGGGAGAGGAATGGAATGGAATGGAATAGAAAGAAATTGAATGGAGAGGAATGGAAAGAAATGGAGAGAAATGGAATGGAATGGAACTGAATGGAGAGAAACTGAATGGAATGGAATGGCCAGGAAAGGAATAGAATGGAATGGAAAGTAGAGGAATGAAATGGAATGGAATGAAGGAAATAGAGAGGAATCGATTAAATGGAATTGAAAGGAATGGAATGAAATAGAATGGAGAGAAGAGGAGAGGAATGCAAAGAAAGGAATGGAGATGAATAGAAGAGAGCGGAAAGAATGGAATGGAAGAAAATGGAATGGAATAGAGAGGAATTGAATAGAAGGGAGAAGAATGCAATGGAATAGAATGATATGGAGAGAAATTAAAAGAAATGGAGAGGAAAGGAATGGCATGGAATGGAATGGAATGGTGTGGAATGGAAAGGAATGGACAAGAATGGAATTGAATGGAATGGAATGGAATGAAAGACAGAAAATGGAATGGAAAGGAATTGAATGGAGGAATTGGAGAGGAATTGAATAAAATGGAAATGAAAGGAATGGAATGGAGTGGGATAGAATGGAGAGGAATGGGGAGGAATGGAATGTAACAGAATTGATTCGAATTGAAGGAAATGGGATAGAGAAAAATGGAGAGGAATGGAGTGGAACAGAATGGAATGAAATGCAATGGAATGGAATGAAATGGAATGGAATGCAATGGAATGGAATGGAGAGGAATGGAATGGAATGGAGAGGAACGACATGGAATGTATTGTAATGGACTGGTGAGGAACGGAATGAAGAGGAGTGGAATGGAAGGGAGAAGACTGCAGTGGAATGGAAAGGAGTGCAATGGAATAGAATGGAACAGAATGGAACGGAAGGAATGGAATGGAATAAAGAGGAATCTAAAGGAAGGGAGAGGAATGGAATGGAAAGGGGAGGAATGGAATGCAATGGAATGGAAGGGAAAGGAAAATATAGGAATTGAATGGAATGGAATGCAATGGAATGGAATGCTATGAAACGGTTAGGAATGGAATGGAATGGAATGGAGAGGACCGGAATAGAATGGTTTGAAATTGAATGCAGAGGAAAGGAAAGAAGGGAACTGAATGGAAAAGAGCGGAATGAAAAGGAAAGTAATGGAATGGATTGGAATGGAATGGAGAGGAATGGAATGGAATAGAGATGAATGGAATGGAAGGGAGAAGAATAGAATGAAATGGAATGAAGTGGAATGGAATGGAATGGAAAAGAAGGAATAGAAGGGAATGGAAAGGAATGTAGAGGAAGGGAGAGGAATGGAAAAGAAAGAAGAGGAACGAAATGGAATGGAATGGAGTGGAAAGGAAATGAAAGGAATGGAATGGAATGGAATAGAATAGAATGGATTCGAATGTAAAAGAATTGCTGGAATGGAATGGAGTGTAATGGAATGGAGAGTAATGGAATAGAATGAAAAGAAATGGAATAGAATGGAGAAGAATGGAAGGTAACATAATGGAAAGGGGGAATGCAGAGGAATCGAATAAATGGAATTGAAAGAATGTAATGGAATGCAATAGAATGGTGATGAATGGAATGGAATTTAACAGAATGTAGAGGAATGGTATGGAATGGAAAGGAATAGAATGGAAGAGAGAGGAATGAAATTCAGTAAAATGGAATGGAAAGAATTGGAATTGAAACCAGTTGAATGGAATAGAGTGGAATGGAGAGGAATGTAATATAATATAAAAGATGGAATGCAATGGAATGGAAAGGATTGGAATAGAATTTAAAGGAGTGGAGAGGAATGCAATGGAGTGTAATGGTATAGAGTGGAATTGAATGGAATGCAGAGGTTTGGAATGCAATGTAATGGAATGAAATGGTGTGGAATGGGATGGAATGGTATAGAATGGAAAGGAATGAAATGTAATTGAATGGAGTCAAATAGAAGGGAATCGAATGGAGAGGAATGGAAAGGAATGGAACGGAATGCAATGGAATGGAATGAAATGAAATGGAAAGGAATGAAATGCAATGGAAAGAAGGGAATGGATTGGAATTGAGAGGAATGAAATGGAATGGAGTGGAAAGGAATGGAATGGAGAGGAATGGAATGGAGAGGAATGGAATAGAGAGGAATGGAATGGAAGGGAGAAGAAAGGAATGGAATGGAAAGGAGTGCAATAGAATGGAATGGAATATAATGGGGAAAAAAGAATGGTATGGAATAAAGAGGAATCTTACGGAAGGGAGAGGAATGGAATGGAAAGGAGAGGAACGGAATACAATAGAATGGAATGGAAAGGTAAGGATAGGCATGGAATGGAATGGAATGGAAAGGAATGGAGAGTAATGGAATAGAATGGTTGGAAATGCAATGGAGAGGAAAAGAAAGAATGGAATGGAACGGAAAGGAGAGGAATGAAAAGGAAAGGAATGGAATGAATTGGAATGGAATGGAGAGGAATGGAAGGGAGAAGAATGGGATGGAAGGGAATGGTGTGGAATGGAATGGAACGGAATGGAAAGGAAGAGTGGAAGGGAATGGAAAGGAATGTTGAGGAAGGGAGAGGAATGAAATGGAATGGAGAGGAACGGAATGGAATGGAGCGAATGGAAAAGGATAGGAATGGGATGGTATGGAGTAGAATGGAATAGAATGGATTGGAATGGAAGAAAATAGTTTGTAATGGAATGGAGTAATGGAATGGTATCGAATCAATGAAAAGAAATGGAATGGAAAGGAGGGAATTGGAATAGAAAGGAATGGAGAGGAATGCAGTGGAGTGGTATTGAATGGAGTGGAATTGAATGGAATGCAGAAGTTTGGAATGGAATGGAATGCAATGGAATGGATAGTAATGGAATAGAATGAAATGGAATTGAATGGAAAGTAGGAAATGTAGAGGAATCTAGTAAAATGGAATTCAACAGAATGGAATATAACGGAATAGGATAGAGAGGAATGGAATGGAATGGAGTTGAAAAGACGGGATGAAATGCATTAAAATGGAGAGTAATGGAATAGGATAAAATGGAATTGAATGAAATCGAGAAGAATGGAAATGAAAAGAATGGAATGGAGGAAATGGAGAGGAAAGGAGTAAAATGGAATTGAAAGAAATGAAACGGAATGGAATAGAATGGAGAGAAATGGAATGTAATGAAATGGAGCCGAATAGAAGGGAATGAAATGGAATGGAAGGAATTGAAAGGAATGGAGAGAAATGGAGAGGAATGGCAAGGAATGTGATGGAATGGAATGGAGAGGAATGGAATGGAATTGATTGGAAAGGAATGCATAGGAATGGAAAGAATGGAATGGAATGGAATGTAGAAGAATGAAGTGGAATGGATTGCAATGGAATGGCAAGGAATGGAATAGAATGGAGAAGAAAGGAGTGGAAGGGAGAAGAATGGAATGGAATGATTTGGCATGCAATGGAATGGAATGGAAAGAAAGGAATGAAATGGAATGGAGAGGAATGTTGAAGAAGGGAGAGGAACGGAATGGAAAGCAGAGGAAAGGATTGGAATGGAATGGAAGAGAAAGAATAGGAATGGAATGAAATGGAATGGAAAGGAATAGAATGGATTCGAATGGAAAAGAACTGTTTGGAATGGGAATGATGTGTAATGGAATGGAGAGTAATTGAATAGAATGAAAAGAAATGGAATAGAATGGAGAAGAATGGAATGGAATATAATGGAATGGGGAAAATGCAGATGAATCGAATAAATGGAATTGAAAAAGTGTAACAGAATGCAATAGAATGGAGAGGAATGGAATAGAATTTAACGGAATGCAGAGGAATGGTATGGAATGGAAAGGAGTTCAAAGAAATGGAGAGGAATGAAATTCAGTGAAATGGAATGGAACGGAATGGCTGGAAAGAAATGGAATTGAAACCAGTTGAATGGAATAAAAGGGAATGGAGAGGAATGTAATGGAATATAAAAGATGGAATGCAATGGAACAGAAGGGATTGCAATGGAATTGAAAGGAGTAGAGAGGAATGCAATGTAGTGGAATGGAATGGAAGGGAATGGAATGGTGTGAAATGGAATGGAATGGAATAGAATGGAGCAGAATGGAATGGAATTGAGTGGAGTCAAATAGAAGGGAATGAAATGGAATGTAGAGAAATGGAATGGAAAGGAATGGAATGGAAGGGAGAAGGATGGATTGCAGTGTAATGGAATGGAACAGAATGGGTGGAATTGAGAGAAATGGAATGGGGACAAATTAAATGAAAAAGAGGGGAATGGAATAGAATGGAATGGAATAAAATGGAATGCAGTGGAATGGAATGCGATGGAGAGGAATGCAATGGAATGGAGAGGAATGGCATGGAATGTATTGTAAAGGAATGGAGAAGAAAGGAATGAAGAGGAATGGAATCGAAGAGAGAAGACCGGAATGGAATGGAAAGGAGTGCGATGGAAGAGAAAGGAACAAAATGGAAAGGAAGGAATAGAATTGAATAAAGAAGAATCTAGAAGAAGGGAGAGGAATGGAATGGAAAAAAGAGGCATGGAATGCAATGGAATGGAAGGGAAAGGAAAGTATAGGGATAGAATGGAACGGAATGGAATGGAATGGAGAGCAATGGAATGGAAAGGAATGGATTGGAATTGAGAGGAGTGGAATGGAATGGAAGAGGAATGGAATGGAATGTATTCGAATGGAATGGAGAGGAATGGAATGCAAGGGATGTTGGGAGCCAACATCTATAGCTACATGGCTGAGGCCTGTAAAGGCCCATCTGAAAGATCACCTCTGACGTAGGATATCAGTTATACCTATAATATTGGTGTGTGATTAGTGACCAGTGTGCATACATG
>NW_007231797.1:60918-95492 GCF_000164805.1 Carlito syrichta | reverse complement strand
GACTGTTCCCAGAAGAACTGCCTCCGAGTAGTCTCTTCTCACTGTCCAGATTCTCTGGTGTGGGTCCTAACCCACCCTTGGTCAGTGCTGGTCACTGACAAAGGGAGAAGAATGGAATGGAATGGAAAGTAGTGCAATAGAATGGAATGGAACATAATGAAAAAAAATGGTATGGAAAAAGAGGAATCTTACGGGAGAGGAATGGAATGGAAAGAAGAGGAACGGAATACACTGGAATGGAATGGAAAGGAAAGAATAAGAATGGAATGGAAGGAATGTAATTAAATAGAATGGAGATAATGGAATGGAATGGAGAGGAATGGAATGGTTTGAAGTGGCATGGAGAGGAATGGAAAGAATGGAATGGAACGGAAAGGAGAGGAATGAAAAGAAAGGAATGGAATGGAGAGGAATGGAAAGGAATGGAGAGGAATGGCATGGAATGTATTGTAAAGGAAGGGAGAAGAACGGAATGAAGAGGAATGGAATGGAAGGGAGAAGACTGGAATGGAATGGAAGGAGTGCAATGGAATAGAAAGGAACAAAATGGAAAGGAAGGAATAGAATTGAATAAAGAAGAATCTAAAGGAAGGGAGAGGAAAGGAATATAAAAAAGAGGCATGGAATGCAATGGAATGGAAGGGAAAGGAAAGTATAGGAATGAAATGGAATGGAATGGAGAGCAATGGAATGGAAAGGAATGGATTGGAATGTATTCGAATGGAAAGGAATGGAATGGAATGGTGAGGAATGAAATGGAAGGGAGAAGAATGGAATGGAAAGTAGTGCAATAGAATTGAATGGAACATAATGGGAAAAAAGAATGGTATGGAAAAAGAGGAATCTTACACTGAAATGGGAGAGGAATGGAATGAAAAGGAGAGGAATGGAATACACTAGAATGGAATGGAAAGGAAAGAATAGGAATGGAACAGAATGGAATGGAATGGATTTGAATGGAATGTAAAGAAAAGGATTGAAAAGGAGTGGAATGGTTTGGAATAGAATGGAAAGGAATGGAATGGAAAGGAAGGAATGGAATTGAATGGAATGGAGATAATGGAATGGAATGGAGAGGAATGAAAAGGCTTGAAATGGCATGGAGATGAATGGAAAGAATGGAATGGAATGGAAAGGAAAGGAATGAAAAGGAAAGGAATGGAATGGAATGGAGAAGAATGGAATGGAAAGAAGAATAGGATGGAATGGAATGGTGTGGAATGGAATGGAATGGAACGGAACAGAAAGGAATAATGGAAGGGAATGGAAAGGAATGTTGAAGAAGGGAGATGAATGGAATGGAAAGTAGAGGAACAGAATGGAATTGAATGGAGCGGAAGGAAAGGATAGGAATGGAATGGAATGGAATGTATTGGAATGGAAGAGAATCGTTTCTAATGGAATGGAGTGGAATGGAATGGAGTAATGGTATAGAATGAAAAGGAATGGAATAGAATGGAGAAGAATTGAATGGAATAGAATTGAATGGGTCAATGGAGAGGAATCACATACATGGAATTGAAAGAATGGAATGGAATGGAATAGAATGGAGAGGAAATGAATGAAGTGGAATGGAATGTAGAGGAATGGACTGGAATGGAGTGGAATTGATAGGACTGGAATGGAAGTTAGAGCAATGGAATGAAATGGATGCAAAGAAGGAAATGGAATTTGGACGAATTGAATGGAATAGAATGGAAAGGAGAGGAATGGAATGGTATAGAATAGATGGAATGGAATGGAATGGAAAGGTGGGGATTGGAATGCAAAGGAATGGGGAGGAATGCAGTGGAGTGGTATGGAATGGAGTGGAATTGAATGGAATGCAGAGGTTTGAAATGGAATGGAATGGAATAGAATAGAATGGAATGGTGTCAAATGGAATGGAATGGAACGGAATGGAATTGAATGGAATGGAATAGAGAGTAATGGAATAGAATGAAATGGAATGGAATGGAAGAAATTTAGAGGACTCGAGTAAAATGGAATTGAAGGAAATGGAATGGAATAGAATGGACAGGAATGGAGAGAAATGGAATGGAGTCGAAAAGAAGGGAATGGAATGGAATGGAATGGAATGGAGAGTAATGGAATAGGATGAAATGGAATTGAATGAAATGGAGAAGAATGGAAATGAAAAGAATGGAATGGAGGAAATGGAGAGGAATCAAGTAAAATGGATTTCAAAGGAATGGAATTGAATGGAATAGAGTGGAGAGGAATGGAATGGAATGGAATGGAGTCGAATAGAAGGGAATGGAATGGAGTGGAATGGAATGGAATGGAATGGAGTGGAATAGAATGGAATGGAATGGAAAGAAACGATTGGAGAGAAACGGAGAGGAATGGAAAGGAATGGAATGGAATGGAATGGAATGGAATAGTGTGGAATGGAATGGAATGGAACAGAATGGAATGCAATAAAATTGAATGGAGAGGAATGGAATAAACTGGAATTGAAAGAATGTAATGGAATGAAATAGAATGGAGAGGATATCGGAGAATCGAATAGAATGGAATGGAGTTGAATAGAAGAGAATGGAATGGAATACAGAGAAATGGAATGGAATGGAAAGGGATGGAATGCAGTGGAATGGAATGGAATGGATGGAATTGAGAGAAATGGAATAGAGAGAAATGGAATGGAGACGAATTGAATGGAATACACTGGAATGGAGAGGACTGAAATGGAAAAGAATGGATGGATTGAAATGGAATCGAATGGAGGGGGAAGGAGTGGAGAGGAATGCAAAAGAGAGAAATGGAAGGGAATAGAGAGGAATGGAATGGACTGAAATGGAGAGGAATGGCATGGAAGGAATTGGAATGGAAAGGAATGGAGAGGATTTGAATGGAATGTAAAGGAATTCAATGGAACGGAATGGAATGGAGAGGAATGGAATGGAATGGAGAAGAATGGAATGGAATGGACTTGAATAGAATGGAGAGTGAGGATGAATGGAGAAGAATTGAATGGGATGGGATGGAATGGAATGAAGAGAAATGGAATAGAATGGAATAGAAAGAAATGGAGATGAACGGAGTGGAATTGAGAGGAATAGAATAGAAAGGATTTGAATGGAGAAGAACGGAAAGGAATGGAGAGAAATGGAATGGAATGGAACTGAATGGAGAGAAACTGAATGGAATGGAAAGGAATGGAATGGACAGGAATGGAATAGAATTAAATGGAATGGAATGGAAAGCAGAGGAATGAAATGGAATAGAATGGAATGAAGGAAATAGAGAGGAATCGATTAAATGGAATTGAAAGGAATAGAATGGAATGAAATAGAATGGAGAGAAAAGGAGAGGAATGTAAGGAAAGGAATGGAGACGAATAGAAGAGAAGGGAAATAATGGAATGGAATGGAATATAATGGAATGGAATAGAGTGGAATTGAATAGAAGGGGAAAGAATGTAATGGAATAGAATGAGATGGAGAGAAATGGAATAAAATGGAGAGAATGGAATGGAGTGGAATGGAATGGAATGGAACGGAACGGAATGGAAAGGAAGAGTGGAAGGGAATGGAAAGGAATGTTGAGGAAGGGAGAGGAATGGAATAGAATGGAGAGGAATGGAATGGAGCGGGAAAGACAGGATAGAAATGGGATGGAATGGAATGGAATACAGTGGATTGGAATGGAAGAGAATCGTTTGTAATGGAATGGAGTGGAATAGAATGGAACGAGATGGAATAGAATGAAATGGAATTGAATAGAATGGAGAAGAATTGAATGGAATAGAATTGAATGGGTAAAAGGAGGGAATTCACATGAATGGAATTGAAAGAATGCAATGGAATGGAATAGAATGGAGAGAAAATGAATGGAATGGAAAGTAGAGCAATGGAATGGAATGAAAAGGAATGGAATGGAAGGGAGAGGAATAAAATGCAGTGGAATGGAATGGAACGGAATGGATGCAATGGGAAGAAATGGAATTGAGACGAATTGAATGGAATAGAATGGAATGGAGAGTAATGGAATGGTATAGAATAGATAGAATGGAATGGAGGGGATTGGAATGGAAACGAATGGAAACGAATGGATAAGAATGCAGTGGGGTGGTATGGAGTGGAGTGGAGTTGAATGGAATGCAGAGGTTTGGAAAGGAATGAAATGGTATGGAATTGAATGGAATAGAGTGGAATGGAATGGAATGGAGAGTAACAGAATAGAATTAAATGGAATGGATGGAATTGAGGAAATATAGAGGAATCGAGTAAAATGGAATTGAAAGGAATGGAATGGAATAGGGTGGAGAGAACAGGAGAGGAATGGAATGGAATGGAAGGGAGTCAAAAAGAAGGGAATGGAATACAATGGAATGAAGAGTAATGGATTAGGATGAAATTGAATTTAATGAAATGGATAAGAGTGGAAATGAAAAGAATGGAATGGAGGAAATGGAGAGGAATGGAGTAAAATGGAATTGAAAGGAACGGAATAGAATGGAGAGGAATGGGAAGGAATGGAATGGAATGGAATTGAGTCGAATAGAAGGGAATGGAATGAAATGGAATGAATTGAAAGGAATTTAGAGAAATGGAGAGGAATGGAAAGGAATGAATGGAATGGAATGTGATGGAATGGAATGGAGAGAAATAGAATAGAATGGATTGGAAAGGAATAGAGAGGAATGTAAAGAATGGAATGGAACAGAATGTAGAGGAATGAAATGGAATGGAATGGAATAGATTGCAATGGAATGGCGAGGATTGGAATAGAATGGAGAAGAATGGAATGGAAGGGAGAAGAGTGGAATGGAATGGAATGGAATGGAGTGGCATGCAATGGAATTGAATGGAAAGGAAGGAATAGAATGGAATGGAGAGGAATGTTGAGGAAGGGAGAGGAATGGAACAGAAAGCAGAGGAACAGAATGGAATGGAATGGAATAGAAAGGATAGAAAAGGAATGGAATGGAATGAAATGGATTGAAATGGAATAGAATGGAATGGTGTGGAAGGGAATGGAATGGGATGGAATGGAATGGAATCGAGGAAATGGAGAGGAATGGAATAAAATGGAATTGAAGAAATGTAATGGAATGAAATAGAATGGAGAGGAATTCCGGAGAATGGAATAGAATGGAATGGAGTCAAATAGAAGGGAATGGAATGGAAAGTAGAGAAATAGAATGGAATGGAAAGGAATGGAGTGGAAGGGAGAAGAATGGAATGCAGTGAAATGAAATGGATGGAATGGATGGAAGGGGAGAAATGGAATGGAGATGAATTGAATGGGACAGAATGGTATAGAGAGGAATGAAATGGAGAGGAATGGAATGTAATGAAAGGGAGTCGAAAAGAAGGGAATGGAATGCAATGGAATGAAATAGAATGGAGAGGAATTCCGGAGAATGGAATAGAATGGAATGGAGTCGAATAAAAAGGAATGGAATGGAATGTAGAGGAATGGAATGGAATGGAAAAGAATGGAATGGAAGGTAGAAGAATTGAATGCAGTGGAATGGAATGGAACGGAATGGATGGAATGGAGAGAAATGGAATGGAGATGAATTGAATGGAATAGAATGGAATAGAAAGGAATGAAATGGAAAAGAATGGATGGAATTAAATGGAACGGAAAGGAGGGGAAGGGAATGGAGAGGAATGCAAAAGAGAAATGGAAGGGAATGGAGAGGAATGGAATGGACTGAAATGGAGAGGAATGGCATGGGAGGGATTGGAATGGAAAGGAATGGAGAGGAGTTGAATGGAATGTAGAGGAATTCAATGGAATGGAGAGGAATGGAATGGAATCGAGAGGACTGTAGAGGAATCAATTGGAATGGAGACAAATGGAATAGAATGTAATGGAATGGAGTGGAACTGAAAGAAATTGAATGGACTGGAAATGAATGGAGAGGAATGTAATGGAATGGAGAGAAATGAAACCGATAGAACGGAATGGAGAGGAATGGAGATGAAGGAATGGAATGCAATTGAATAGAAAGGAATAGAATCGTATAGGAAGGGATGGAATGGAATGGATAGGATCCAAACGGAATGGAATGGAAAGGAATGGAATGGAACGATAAATGTTATGCAATGTTATAGAATGGAATGGAATTGAATGAAATGCAATAGAATGTAGAGGAGGGGGAGGAATCGAATAGAATGGAATGGAATGGAGTGGAATGGAATGGAATAGAATGGAAAGGATTGGAATGGAATGGAATGGTGTGGAAGGGCATGGAATGAAGAGGAATGGAAAAGAATGAAACGGAATGAAATGGATTGGTGAGGAATGTAATGGAATAGAATGCAACGAAGGAAATGCAGAGGAATCGAATAATATGGAATTGAAAGGAATGGAATGGAATGGAATTGTATGGAGAGGAATGGAGAGGATTGGAATGGAATGAAGATGAATAGAAGGTAATGGAATGAATGGAATGGAAAGGAATGGAGAGGAATGTAATGGAAGGGAGTGCAATGGAATGGAGTAGAATGGAATAAAGAAAATGTAAAGAAATCGAATAAAATGGAATAGAAAGGATTGGAATGTAATGGAATAGTATGGAGTGCAATGGAATGGAATGTAGACGAATAGAAAGGAATGGAATGAATGGAATGGAATGGAAAGGAATGGAATGGAATGGAGTGGAATGGAATGGAATGGAATGGTAGGAGATTGTTTGGAATGGAATGGAAAGGAAAAAAGGGAATTTAATGGAGCAGAATGGAATGCAGTGGAAAATAATAGACCGGAATGGATAGAATGGAGAGAAATGGAATGAAGAGGAATTGAATGGAATGGAATGGAATGCAGAGAAATGGACTGGAAAGGAAAGCATGGAATGGAATGGAAAGGAAAGGAGAGGAATGGAATGCAATGGAATGGAGAGGAATAGAGTGGAGTCGAGTAGAATGGAGTGGAATGGAATGGAATGGAGGGTAAAGGAATGGAATGAAATCGATATTAGTGGAGAGGAATTGAATGGAATAGAGACAAATGGAATGGAGAGGAATGGAATGGAATGGAGAGGAATGGAACGAATGGAAAGGAATGGAGAGGAATTGAGATGAATGGAATGGAGTGAAATGGAAAAGAATGGGATGGAATTGAATGGAGAGGAACAGAATGGAATGGGATGGAATGGAAGGGAATGGAGAGGAATGGAATGAATTGGAGAGGAATGGAATGGAACGGAATGGAATGCAGTGGAAAGGAATGGAATGGAAAGAAATGGAGAGGATTGGAATAGAATGGTGTGGAATGGAATGGAAAGAAATGGAGAGGATTGGAATAGAATGGTGTGGAATGGAATGGAATGGAATGGAGTGGAATGGAATGGAATGGAGAGGACAAGGATAGAATGAAATGGAATGGAATGGAGAGGCAAGGAATGGAATGGAAAGAAAAAGAAAGGAAATGAATGGAATGGAATTGAGAGGAATGGAATGGAGTAGAATGGAGAGGCATAGAGAGGAATGAAAAGGAATGGAATGGAATGGTGTCAAATAGAAGTGAAGGGAATGCAAAGGAATGGAATGGAGAGGAATGGAATGGAATAAATAAGAATAGAATGGAATGGAAAGGAGAAGAATGGGATGTAATAAAGTTGAATGAAGGAAATGGAGAGGATTGGAATAAAGTGGAATTGAAAGAATGTAATCTACAGTTGAAGTTCTGGATAATGTCTTATTATTCATGCGTAATTATTATTTGGTTGATAATCACACATTCATTAAATTGGTTGATTTTATCAATAAAGAAAGTTACACAGTCATCAAAAATAATACTAGAGAAATAACAAACTGTTTTAATCTTCAAGACTATTTTCATCTGATTGTATATTCCCATGCTGCTTGTATATTGGTTAAACGTACATGCACTTTTTTTCCTACTTGAGTTCTTATATTTTAGGTATATTTAAAAAAATATTCAGTTATATGCACTAAATGATTTTTTAAATGTTATTAGGATAGTCTCTAAAGTGAATGGGAAAATGGGGGGTTTCATTATACTTTCTGTGTGAACTCTATTATTATTATTTCTATATAAATTTCCTCAGCAATTTTTAAAAATAACTTAAATTTACATTCTATAAGTTGTAAACTCAAGTGGTTAAAACGACAAGGAATGAATATTTGTCTTCTTATTCTTTATATTTCAGCTATATGGTAAGTTCTCACTTAACATGGTGCTTAATTTCTCAGAATCCTCAACTGTAAAGGGAATGACCTAGAAGAAAGCACATTTTTCCGCAGGCGAATTGATATATTCAAGAGTTAAGTTGTCATGGGGTATTTCTGGTGACAAAAACATCACCAAACTTCCTTTTTCCCGACATTTATTTTGGATTTAGGGATACTTATGTCTGTCAGTTACATGAACATATTGGGTAGTGGTGGAGACTGGGTCTCATGTGGCCCGTTTTCCAGACAGTCACCCTTGTGCCCCATAGGTAATTTCTGTACTCTAATACTCCTTCCCACCACCACCCCCTTATTGGTGTCTCCAGTGTCAATTATATCCATCTTTGGGATGACCATTTAGCTCCCACCTGCTAATGGCTATATAAAGACCCCAAGTACTCCTAATAGTAAACGTTAAAACAAATGTGATGATTCATACATTTTAGAAAGATAAACAAAAGCATTTAACAAAATTGCATACCAAATTTTGAATGAATCGGTGAATGACGACGGCCATGGGGGTGCTGGGTTCAATCAGGGGATACATGGTTGCAAAGCAAAAATTGCAAGGAACACCCCCTGCCACCATGCTGTTTAAAATGAAACATTAACAAAAATAGTCGAATCATTGAGTGATTTGTTTCGCGTCGTTTATTTTCGTGCATTACCGCAGTTATTGTAGACTTTTCGACTTCTTACTTTACAATGCTACGTGTTCACTCATTCATTCATTCATTTTTCCAACCCCTGGTTCCTGGAACCCAGCCCACAGTTTAGATTGCAAGGAGGAATCCCACCTGGACAGGGTGCCAAGCCATCACCAGAGGGCGCTCACACCTAATCCTGCACTCACTCTGACCTGCCTATTAACCTTATGGGTACATCTTGGGAATGCAGGGATACCCAAGAAAATCCGCGTGGACATAGGAAGAACGCGCAGACTCCACACAGACGGAGGCCTCCACTGGGAATGTGATTTTTTTTTTCTCATCAACGTTATGATAAAATGAGGTTAAGCAAAAGGACATTATTCAAGGGCCTGAGGTATCTATTTTTAAATATCTTTTATGACTGTCACATACAGTGAACTATAACAGACATAAAGAACAGAGTAGCATATGTTCTCTCTCTTAAACAGATCCTGAACCATTATCATAATACTATAAGAAAGACATTTCCAGTAGTGGGAAAATGCCCTGGGGTTTGAGGCACACTTCATCAATAAGGGTACCTGATCTTAAACCAGGTGAAGTAGGACCAAAGTGAGATCGAAACTTTATCTGTACAATGTCCGTTTGTATATCTAGCCCTCAATTGAACCATCTTTAAAATTAAAATTTAAAAAATACCTAATGAACTTACACCTGTAATCCAAATACTTTAAGAGTTGGAAGAGAAGGGATTGTCTGAGCCCAAGAGTTTGAGACCACCTTGGGAAATTTGGTGAAATCTCATCTCTACAATACATAAAAAAAATCAGCCATGTGTGGTAGTGCCTGTAGTCCCAGCTATTTGGGAGACTGAGGTTGAAGGATCATCTGAGCCAGCAGGTCGTGTCTGTGGTGGCAGTGAGCATGACACTGCACTCGAGCCTGGGTGAGAGAATGGGACACTCAAAAAAACCCCTCCAATTGAATATGGTGAAACATGTTAGCTTAGCCTAGTGATGCTTCATGAGAAAACAGATATTTTGATGACTGATTTTGTCAGTGCATGATGGGCGGCTTCATTACTCCTGTTGTATGTTTTTGATATTTTTATACTAACTTCTTCTGGGTCTTTATTTAAATGTTTGTACGCAAGAGCTTAATGGTCACAAAGAAGAAAATAATAGACAGTGGGGACACCAATAATGTGGGGGAAGAAGGTGGGGATGGGGATTAGGGTTCAGAAATTACCTATGGGGCAAAAGGTTCACGATCTGGGGAATGGGCCACCTGAAACCCAAAGAGAATGTGCAGACTCCACACAGACAGCGACTCCCACTGGCAATGTGATTTTTTTTCTCATTAGCATTATGATAAATTCACGTTAAGCAAAATGACATTATTCGGGATCTGTGGTTTCTCTTTTTAAGAATCCCTAATGAGCTCAGCCTGTAATCCAAGTACTTTGGGAGGCCACAGTGAGAGGATTGCCTGTGCCCAGGAGTTCCAGAGCAGCCTGGGCAACTTGGTGAGACATCATCTCTATAACAAATAATAAAATTAGCCAGGCATAGTGGTGTCTATCGTTCCAGCTACTTGGGAGGCTGAGTTGGAAGTATCCTATGAATCCACCAGTTTGAGACTGTGGTGGCCATGACTGAGCGACTGCACTCCGGTCTGGGCAACAGAATGAGACTACAACCCCTCCAAAACAAATTCTCTAATTGAATAAGGTGGAATATGTTTGACTAGTAATTAGTCTAGTGATGATTCATAGAAAAGTGGATATTTTGGTGAGTGGGTTTCACAGTGTATTCTGGGCGCTTCATTATACCTGTTGTTTGTTTTTAATTTTTTGATATTAACTTCTTCTGTGTTTTTTAAAAGAAAGCAGGATTTACTGAGTGGAAAGAAAGGCTTCCACAGTGGGAGGGGACATAAGAGAATTGCCATGTATTGCTTTGTTAAGAATTTCACATTTTGCTACCCCACCCCCATTTTGGAGGTTGTATATGCAGTGTCTCTTAGTCTTGAACCTAGAAAATGCAGGTCAATTTTAAAATTAAAAAAAGAAATTTAAGTTGGGGTCTCACTCTAGCACCCAGACTAGAGCGCAGTGACACAATTATGACTCACTGTAGCCTCAGCCTGCTGTGCTCAGGCAATCCTTCTGGCTCAGCCTTCCAAGTACCTGAAACCAAAGGAGGGCACCATGTTGTTCGGCTAATTATTTTGTTTTTCTAGAAACAAGGTCTCATGATGTTGCCCAGGCTGGTCTCAAACCCCTGAAGTCAAGCAGTCCTCCCACCACAGCCTCCATGATTGCTGGGATTAGAGGTGTGAGCTAGCATGCCTGGCCACTCAATGCACTTTTAAAAACTGGCAACTGTAGTTAATACAGTTAACTTCACCTGGATTATACTTCACCTGGACATTCTAACACTATTTAAGTTTTCCCACCTTAAAAAAAATCTGTATTAAAAAAATAATGTCACACACACAGGTCATAAATGCACAGCCCGATTAAATCTCACCAACTGAGTTGACTTCCATGAATACCTGGATCAAAAGTTGGATATTGTTGGTCCTCCCTTATCCCAGAGACACCTTTTGCCAACTTTCAGTGGAGGAATTTTTGAATGAGGGAATGAGTTAGCGCCCTCCAGTCTGCCCCTGCAACCTTAATTTCCCTGCTTCCATCCTGTCCCCCCTCCTTTCTTCATCCACCCATCTCAAAGATTTCTGCCATCCCTAAAACTCCTCAAGATCCCCCATCATGGGATCCCTTCTGTGCCCCTCAGGATTGCCAAGTCTGGGCAACTCCTTCACCCCATTCCAGAGACCTCAGAAAATCCCTTTCCACCATCTATTGCCATGGAATCCATAGCTTCCAGCCCTCCTTCCCAGTGTGGCTCATCCACACCTCCCATGCTGCTGCAAGGACTTCAGTCCATTTCCCACATCCTCTGTAACTCTCTGCCTCAACCTCCCCAGCCTCAACATCAGAGCGTCCTCATTTTACTCCTCAATCCCAGGTTCTACCCAATCACAATCTCACCCTTTCCTCATTCGATGGAGACCTCATCCTTCCCACCTTCCTCATCACCCTGATTCCATGGTGTTACCCTGTATCTCCCTTTCATGCCCACTGTCCCAGGCTTCATGCCCTCTCTCCCTTGGGCCAAAACTACCCCAGCACCTGAAACCCTTCTTTTTCTTTCTTTCTTTCTTTCTTTCTTTCTTTCTTTCTTTCTTTCTTTCTTTCTTTCTTTCTTTCTTTCTTTCTTTCTTTCTGCTTTTTAAAATGATTTTTAAATTGGAATTTGTGGTGTACAAGTCGGGATATACTGCCTAAGTTGCATGCAGGTGAAGTTTCGGGTTCCAGCTGGACTTTTGTCCCCTGGATAGTGGACCAGTTAACCAGTGTATTGGATGAATCCTCCTCCCTCTTCCCTCCTGCCCAACCATCACTTGCTTCAGAATCTGCTGGCCCCACGTTTGTGCTCTGGTGTAGTGATCAGGGCATGCCTATGAGTGCTAACTTGCGATATTCAATTCTTGGTTTATTTTCTTTCCTTTTCTTTTGTGTTGGAATCTCACTCCATCTCCATGACTGGAGTGCAGTGGCTTGCTCACAGCCACCCAGGATCTGGAGAGCTTTCCACCTCAGCCTTCCAAGTAGCTGGAACTACAGGCACGCACTACCACGTCTGTCTAATTTTTAATTTATTGCAGAGACGTGGTCTCACCAAGTTGCCTCGACTGGTCTCAAACCAGTGAGCTCAGGCAATCCACTCGACAAAGCCTTCCAATGTGCTGGGATTACAGAATGAGCCACCCACTCTGACCATTTCTTTGTTTCTGATAGTTAAATTGGCCTGCAAGTTGCTGTGAAGACCATGGTTTTGTTCTTCATGGCTGCATAATAACCCATGGTGACTTTGTGCTCAAGTTCTTTCACTCCTCTCAGACATGAGGTCTCCTGTGCCATTATCCATCCTGCTCTCAATCTCCTTGTCCATGTATCTTCCCCCTTCTAGGCCCTCATTTCCATGGTTCCTGCACCTGAATTCATGAGCACTCCAGTCTCCTGTGCACTCACTTTCGGGCACACTCTGCCTCCACTTAGACCTCTGGGTGAATTTCAAGCCCTTGTGCCTTGCATCCCTCTTCCCTCCCGCCATCACTTTACCTCCTCCACATGCCCTGAGCTTACTGTGCCCAAACCATGCCCCTCCCCTCTGCGCTCATCTTCTTCTTGTTGTTGTTTGTTTTGTTTTTTGAGTCAGGTTCTCACTTTGTCCCCAGGCCGGCGTGCAATGACACACTGACGACCCAGGGCTCTGCCCACACTCAAACAACTGGCTCATCACCTGGGTTCTGGTCAATTCTCCAGGCCCAGCTCAAAACCCAGGGCCCTGCCCAGGTAGGCCAACACTCCCATGTCTCAGGCCCCACCTACATCTATGAAAACCAGTCAAATTCTCAGGCCCTGCCCATGGACTAATTTGTCCCTTTTTTTGAGTCAGGGTCTCATTCTGTCACACAGCGGGACTGCAGTGGCACAATCACAGATCACCTCAGCCTCGACTCCCTAGGTTCAAGCAATCATCCCACCTATCCTTCTGAGTAGATGGGACAAGTGGCATGTGCCACCAAGTCCTGATAATTTTTTAAAAATATTTTTAGAGGTGATGTCTCTTTATGTGAACCAGGCTGGTCTCAGAATTCCTGGGCTTAATCGATCCTCCTGCCTGGGCATCTCAAAGTGCTGGGATTATAGGCATGAGCACCCCCCCAACCTTTGTGCCCTGATTTTACACTGCTCTTCACACACATTCTCTAGGTCACTTCCCTGTACTCAACCTTTGCCACCACGAGTCTTGACCTGAAGTGGCCATGCTCACAGCACCTCATGTGGTTGCATGGGGGTAATGTGGCATCTCCAAGGGTTGTTGCAGGGAGGAAGAAGGGTGAGAGGGGAGAAAGCACCCTCTTTTCAGGCATCCAGAGACCTGGAGAAGCCATTCCTCAAGTGGGCACCTCCTGGATGTGGACTTGCACAAGCTGAAGTGTGAGTAGCCTTGATCTGAGTGAGACAGTGTGAGAGTGTGAATGTGAATGTGGGTGAGTATGGGTGAGTGTAAGCTTGTTACAGAAGATCTGGAATATCTCTGTGAGTGCTTGTGTGTTTAAGAATGTGGGCATTGTTGACTGAATATTGAAGTGTGTGTCACTCGTGTGTGGTTGTTTCTGTGTGTAATGATGTTGTGTCCTCCCCTGCATAAGAACTATTTATAATATGCAACTTTCTAAGGTGCTGTGAACATAACCATCTTAGGTCCAAATGCACAGTGACAGAGTTTGCATACTGGAGAATTAAAATGAGAGGGTGTATAATAGAAGAAGGTCATATGGGGGCACGTGGAAGGAGGGGATTTGTAGGGTGCAGAAAGCATGGAGAAAACAGGGGGAGGAGGGATGGTGGCTGGCATGGCATGCTGACCCCGTGGGCAGAGGCATTGGCAGAGGACTCTGAAATGGGGAGATGAGGAGGTTGGATGTGGAGGTTTGGATGCCAAAGGGCACAGGATGGTGGTGGGAGTGACACCTTGAGCTATGGCCACCATGTCCTAACTTTGGCTTCCTCCACTACCTTGAGAAGGTGAATCTCCTTTCTCTCTCTCTTTCTCTAATTTACTTTCTAAACAAACTATATTTTCCAATCTACACAAACATTTTTTACAACTTGTTCTTCAAATAAATAGCTTTCTGCAATTTGGGGGATTGTTTTCATCTTTAGACAGTTTTATTGAGATATCATTGACAAAGAAATTTTGCATATATTTAAGGCGTAGAAATTGACTTTTGGGAAAATTGTGTGTGTGTGTGTGTGTGTGTGTGTGTGTGTGTGTGTGTTTTGAGTCATTGTAACACTCTGTGGCCCAGGCTGGAGCCGCATCATTTTGGCTCACCTCAGTCTCAACCTCTTGGGCTCAGGGAAGCCCCCTGCCTCAGTCTTCTCAGAAGCAGGACTATAGGCAAGTGCCACCACAACAGGAAAATTATTGACCTTCTTTTATATCTTGCCCAGGCTGGTTTTGTATCCCTAGGCTCAAGCAATTCTCTGTCTCAGTTTCTCAAAGTGTTGTGATTATAATCATGAGCCATCATGCCTTTGGTGTCTTGATATGTGTATATTGTGAAATAATGAATATATTCTAGCTAATTATAATATCTATCACCTCTACATAGTAGCCACTTTTGTATGTGTGGTAATATTAAATTTATTATCTATCCTTTACAAATATCACATCTAACAATAGAATTTTTTTTGAAACACGATTTCTTTCTTTCCTTTTTTTTGAGTTGAAGTCTCACTCCGTCGCCCAGGCTAGAGTGGAGTGGCACGCTTCCGGCCACCGCAGCCTCGACCTGCTGAGCTCCGGCAATCCTTCCACCTCAACCTTCCAAATAGCTGGAACTAAAGGCATGCACTACCACGTCTGGCTAAATTTTTGGTTTATTTTAGAGATGAGGTCTCGCCAAGTTGCCCAGGTGAGTCTCCAACCCACGGGTTCAGGCAATCCACTCACCTCGGCCTCCCAAAGCATGGGATTACAGGCTGAGCCACCGAGCCCTGCCAGGATCTCTTTCTGTCTCCCAGGATGGAAAATAATGCGATGATCCTGGCTCTCCTCAGCCTCCACCTCCTGGATTTAGGCAATCCTCACTCTTCAGCCTCCCAAGGAGCTGGAACTACAGGTGCATGCCACCACACATGGTTATATTGCTTTTCTTTTTGTAGAGATGAGGCCTCGTTATGTTTCCCAGGCTGGTCTCAAACACCGGAGTCCAAGCAATTCTCCTGCCTCCAACTCCCAGAGTACTGAGATTACAGTTGTGAGTGGGCATAGTCTGGTCATGTCTGAAAAGACTTTATTCTGTTTTTTTCACTGCACAGAGCAGGCTTCCCTGGTGAATGTCTGATGTGCCCACAACCTGCCCAGTTCTCAGAAGACAGACTGCTTGAGTCTCGGATGGCCCATCTAAAGCAACATGATGATGTCTGTTTCCCAGAGAGTTTTCAACTCTGTGCTGAGCATTTCAGATATCAAGATCTGTAGGTTGTGTGGTGCTAACTTTGAAATAAAAGCTGTGGATGCATCTGCTATGTGGGGATGGTTTCCTGTGTCCTGCAACAGGGGAATCTCCCCATTACCACCTGACTCCTGCCGCATGGCAACCAAAGTTCCGTATGGTATTGCCATCACGAGTGGAGACAAAACTTGCTCCTGCCATTGTGGACACGGACACAGGATCCCCACTTGGAAAATGACCAAACTTTTTTTTAACCTATGAACCTTTTCTGCAAATTCTCCATCATTTTGACATCTGCAGAAACACACGTTTTAGAGCCCCCAGCACTATCAAAAGACATCTTCTCTTGACTAAGACTGTGTCCACCTGCTCGCACCTGGGGCACTCGGCTGGGTCCAGGGTTAGGAGACAGGGTATGGAGGAGGGGCAGCCCCAGACTTACCGGTTTCAACCTGACCAGGTGATCCTGGATGAGCGCTCATCCTGCTCTGGGCACCGCTACTTCCCCAGCTTGTAAAGAAAAAACAAAGTAACCTTAGCAACCTCGCTAACTCCCAACGGAAACCAGAACCCAACCGAGGGCGCACGCGCAGTGAGCATCTCATACCCCTTCCACCTCAATTTCTTTTTTCTTCTTATTTCACTACCATAGTATCCTCAGCCCCATTCACGTTGTTGTGGGTGGCATATTTTATTTTATTTTATTTTATTTTTTTATTTTTTGAGTTGGAGTCTCACTCTGTCACCCAGACTGGAGTGCAGCGGTCGCTCCCGGCGACCACAACCTCGACCTGCTGGGCTCCGGATCCTTCCGCCTCAACCTTCCAAGTGGCTGAAATTACAGGCGTGTGCTACCACGCCCGGCTAATTTTTTGATTTATTGTTGAGATGAGGTCTTGCCAAGTTGCCCAGGCGGGTCTTGACCCGCGGGCTCGGGCAACCCACTCACCTCAGCCTCCCAAAGTGCGGGATTACAGGCTGAGCTACGAGCGAGGCTCATATTTTATTTTAAAGGATGAATAATATTCCACTGTGTGTATATATGTGTATGTGTATACATGTATATGTCTCAAATTGTCTTTATCTGTCTCTCTGTTGAAGGACAATGAGGTTATTTCAATATCTTGACTGTTCTGTATAATGCTTCAGTGAATATGGTAATGCTGGTGTATTTTTGTAATTGAGGTTTAAATTCCTTTAGCTATATGAGAGGAAACTCCCAAAAACTTGTAATCTATTTATTAAAATGTATGTAATGCTGGGGAGGGGGGAGAAATAATGTCAATAAGAGTACCTGTTGTCAAATCAGGCAAAGTGGGGCCAGGTAGGCCCAAACTTTGCATGTAAAATGTCCTCTTGTAATACCTAATGCTGAATTGGACCATACATCTTTAAAATAAAATATAAAAAATTAAAAATTAAATGAAATTTGTGTATTTATTCTTACATGTTTAAACCTAGGTCACCATCAAAGTACTCTCACTTGATGCAATACACCCACTGAGACACTTTTTCCATTGCTCAAATCAGTTTTTTAACTTGTTAATTTTGATGCCTTTTAGTGCTTCTGCCATTTTTTGTTTTACCTATTCCATGTCTGCAAAACGTTTCCATTTGAAGACATTATTTTTTCACCTGGGGAAACAAAAAGAAGTCACTCTGGGAGGAATGGGATGAATAAGGAAGGTGGGTCCTGGGAACCAAACTGTTTTGTGCAAAAACCTGGTGAACACCTGTGGACAGGTGCATTGTGGGGGTGAAAGAACCAGTCACCTCTTTACCACAACTCAGGACATTTCTTTCCCAAATCATGATGTGACCATGTAAAACGTCCAAATATAAACTTTGATTGATGTTTGATCTGGAGAGATAAATTCCAAGTATCTGAAGGAACCTGCCCTCCAAAGGTAATTCCAATTTTGGGAGTGTGGGGTATTCCCTTGTATACCCAGAACTGTGATTGTTGGATCATATTTAGCTCTGTCTTTATTTTTTGAGGAGATGTCATACTATTTTCCATAATGGCTACCAATTTGCAATCCTATCAACACTGTACAAAACTTTCTTTTCATCCTCACCAACACTTCTTTTTTGCCTTTTCTGGAATAGACTTCCTAACAGGGATGAAGTGACATATCTTCATAGTCTTGTTTTCTGTTTCCCTGATTATGGGTGAGGTTGAATTTCTTTTCATGTGGCTATAGACTATCCACATTTTCTTTCTTTTTCTTTTTAAAAATCTTAATCATTTTCTTTTTTGTCTTTTTGTTGTTGTTGTTGTTGTTTCAGTCAGAGTCTCACTCTGTCACCAAAGTTGAAGTGCTGCGGCACGCTCACTGCCACTACAGCCTACACCTGCTGGGTTCAGGTGACCCTCCTACCTCAACCTTTCAAGTAACTGGAACTGAAGGCATGTGCCACCATGCCCGGTTAATTTTTTTATTTACTGTAGGGATCAAGTCTAACCGTGCTCCCAAGGATGATCCATTTCCCCTGGACTCAGGCAATCCTTTTGCCTCCGTATCCCAAAGTGCTGGGATTACAGGTGTGAGATACCATGCCCAGTGCATCTTTTATTTCTGTTGGTTTTTTAGCCTCAGGAATGGCAGTTCTAGGATAATAAATCCACAGGGGTTTCCTTTCCTTTTCTTTTTTGAAGTTGAATTCTTTATTATATTTTAAGATGTGGGGCACAAGACTATCTGAATTTTTTCTTTTGGGTAATGTCTATTTAGGTTCTTTGTTCATTTTGTACTAGAGTTGCTTGTATTTTAGGTATTGAGTTATAGGTGTTCCTTATATATTTCAGATGTTAACCCCTTATCTGATATATGATTTGTAAATATTTTCTTCTCACTTTGTAGGTTGCCTTTTCATTTAGTTGATTGTTTCCTTTGCTGTGCAGAAGTCTTTTAGTTTGCTGTAATCCCATGAGTTTATTTTTGCTTTTGTCATGTGTGCTTTTGATCTCACATCCAAATAATTATTGCCACGATGAGTGTGAATGAAGGCTTTTTCCTATGCTTTTTTTCTAAGAGTTTTACAATTTTAATTTGATGTCAAAGTCTTTAACCCATTTTGAGTTATTGCTGGTGTATGGTTTGGAATAGGGTCCAATTTCATTTTTTTACACTTGGATGCCTAGTTTTCACCGACCCATCTGTTGAAAAAAACTGTTCTTTCTCTATTATATGTTTTTTTGCACATTAGTAAATGATCAGTTTACTTAAATATGTGTATTTTCCTAGGTTTCATATATCTATATGTCCTTCTTTCTTCCATTTTCATACTGTTTGGATTACTGTAGTTTTATAATATATTTTGGAGTCAGAAAGTGTGAGGTTTCCAGCTTTGTTCTACTTGCTCAAGATTGCCCTAGCTTTTGGAGGTACTTTTTGGTTCTATACGAATATAGAATTTTTTTCTACTTCTATGAAAAATGCCTTTGGGATTTGTATAGAAATTGTATTAAATTTACATATCATGCTCCACAGCTCCTGGCAAGCACCCTTCTTCTCTTTTATGAATTTACTAATTTATATTCCTCATATAATTGGAATCATTCAGTATTTGTCCTTCTACGTCTGGCTTATTTGACTGCATATGTCCTCCAGGTTAATCCACTTGTCACTAAGGGCAAAA
The DNA here is from genome assembly GCF_000164805.1 of Carlito syrichta. Classification (NCBI taxonomy): domain Eukaryota; kingdom Metazoa; phylum Chordata; class Mammalia; order Primates; family Tarsiidae; genus Carlito; species Carlito syrichta. The sequence goes on along the minus strand of NW_007231797.1, from coordinate 75,949 downwards.
TTTCCTTCTTGTTAGTTTGTCTCAAAATGTAAACACATTTCTGAAACAGTCATATTACCTGAGATTAGTAAACAAAATAGACTAAACTTATCATTCATAATAAACAAAAATTGAATAGCAATTGTGAATTAAATACAACTGCCATATCACATACTTATGGCTGAAATTTTATTAATACGTCGGTTGGCATTCAGCATCTACATGCTGCTTAAAAAATGGGTCTAAAATATGGAGTTAATTGAGATTGTTTTTCTGTGTGTCACCTTCAAACTGATATATTAAATTTTCCATTAGTTATTCTGTTAGGAGAGTTCAGGAAAAGTTTCATACAACAGAAGCACCATTTGAGATGATCATTCATAATATTGAATAAAGAGAAAATCTCCCATAGCATAATGAACAGCACGGAAATTAGCTGGAGGATGAATCTGTTTTCAGAAAAGGGAAGCCTTGAGGGTCAAGCATGAGTTATCTAGAAAGATGGCAGTCATTTGAAATAGGATGTTATGGAGAAGAATCAGTATATTTCTTTCTCTCTCTCTTTTTTTTTTTGAGTCAGAATCTCACTCCATTGCTCAAGTTGGAGTGCAATGGCACACTCACGGCTACCCCAGCGTCGACATTCTGGGCTCTGGCAATCCTTCCACCTCAGCCTTCCAAGTAGCTGGAACTACAGGCACATGCTACCCATGCTATTTCTTTTTAATTGTAGAGATGAAGTCTCATCAAGTTGCCTAGACTGGTCTCTCACCCGCGGGCTCAGGAAATCTATTTGCCTCTGTCTTCCAAAGTGTTGGGATTAAAGGTGAGCTGCCAAACCCAGACAGGATCAGTATATTTCAAACATTTTCATGGAGTGATAGCCAATTTGGACTGGAGTGGGAAACAGGAGAGCACAAAAAAATGTTGTGATGCTTTTTGTTTTAATTTTTTTCAGTCACGGTCTCTATCTGTCACCCAGGCTGAAGTGCAGTGGCCCAATCACAGCTCACCATAGTCTCAAATTTTGGGGTTCAGACAATCCCTCTGTCTTAGCCTTCCAAGTAAATGGGACTACAAGTGCATTCCACCACACCTCTTTAGTTTTTGTAGATTCAAGGTCTCTCTGTGTTGTGCAGGTTGGTCTCGAACTCCTGGGTTCAAGCAATCCTCCCCCTTGGCCTGCCTACGTGGTGGATTATTGGTTGAACCACTATACCCAGCCTGGGATGCCTTTTAAAAGACTTCAGATTGAATGCTGACTATAAGAGAAGACAAGCTCTCTGGGATAAATTGCATGGATATGGGAATTAGAGAAGGTAGATATTTTTTCTGTCTCCATTGTGTGAAGATGACATTTGGGCATATTGACAAGAAACAGGTTCCATGGGGGCACTCTCATGTCTCTCAGGTGAGGAAAAATGTTTACAGTGGAGCACATCATTAAACTTGAAGCAGTGTGGGAGTAGGCATGTAGATACCTATGCCCACCTAGGCATATGTGTATATGACACAGAATCGTATGTTTGTAAGTGCATCTATGTGCAGATAAAAATCAAATTGTGTTTGCTTCTTATCAATCAATATTGGAAGATTTTAAATTAAAATATGAAAAATAATTGGCAGTAGTGGGAAACTGCTGGGGGGCACACTTCATCAATAAGTGTATATGATCTCAAACCAGGTGAAACGGGGACCAGAGCAAGGCACAAACTTTACCTATACAATGACCACCTGTATACCTAACCATAAATTGTACCCCACATCTTTAAAATAATATATATTTTTTTCTCATAAAGTTCAAAAGCCTCAATAACTTAGGCTGCTATCTCTCCCAAATCAGGACACATTACAAATACTAACAAATAAAAAATACTCCAAGGTAATTGGATATTTAATATTTTTGATGCTATTAGAATCAGTAAACATGTTAGTAACCTGATATTTTAAAAATTATTTCTACAGTAGAAGTTCTGGATAATGGCTTATTATTATTCTTGTGTAATTATTATTTGGTTGATAACCACACATTCATTAAGTTGGTTAATTTTATCAATAAAGTTCCACAGCCGGAGCCCATGGGTTCCAGACCCACCTGGGCAGCGAGACATCATTTCTACAATAAATCAAAAAATCAGCCAGGTGTGGTAGCGCATGCCTGCAATTCCGGCTACTTGGAAAGCTGAGGCGGAAGGATCGCCGGAGCCCAGCGGGTGCAGGCTGTGGTGGCCGGGAGCGGCCACTGCACTCCAGTCTGGGTGACAGAGTGACAATCCAACTCAAATAAATAAATAAATAAATAAAATAAAAATAAAGTTCCACAGTCATCAAAAAAATAATAATACTAGAGAAATAACAAACTGTTTTAAGCTTGAAGACTATTTTCATCTGACTGTATATTCCCATGCTGCTTGTATATTGGTTAAATGTACATGCACTTTTTTTTCTACTTGAGTCCTTATATTTTAGGTATATTTTTAAAAATATTCAGCTATATACACTAAATGATTTTTTAAAGGTTATTAGGATAGTCTCTAAAGTGAATGGGAAAATGCAGATATTTGGGAGTTTTCATTATACTTTCTGTGTGATCTCTATTATTATTATTTCTATATAAATTTCTTCTTCAGCAATTCTTAAAAATAATTTTAATATACATTCTATAAATTGTAAACTCAAGTGGTTAAAACAACAAGGAATGCATATTTTTCTACTTATTCCTTATATTTCAGCTATGTGGTAAGTCCTCACTTAACATGGTGCTTAATTTCACAGAATCCCCAACTGTAAGGGGAATGACCTAGAAGAAAGCACATTTTTCCGCAGGCAAATTGATATATTTAAGAGTTAAGTTGTCATGGGGTATTTCTGGTGACAAAAACATCACCAAACTTCCTTTTTCCCGATTTTTATTTTAGATTTAGAGATACTTATGTCTGTCAGTTACATGAACATATTGGTAGTGGTGGAGACTGGGTCTCATGTGGCCCGTTTTCCAGACAGTCACCCTTGTGCCCCATAGGTAATTTCTGTACTCTAATACTCCTTCCCACCACCACCCACTTATTGGTGTCTCCAGTGTCAATTATATCCATCTTTGGGATGACCATTTAGCTCCTGCATGCTAACGGCTATATAAAGACCCCAAGGACTCCTAATAGCAAACGTTGAAATAAATGTGATAATTCATACATTTTAGAAAGTTAAACAAAAGCATTCAAGAAAATTCCATACCTAACTTTGAATGAATCAGTGAATGACGACGGCTATGGGGGTGCTGGGTTCAATCAGGGGATACATGGTTGCAAAGCAAAAAGTGCAAGGAACACCCCCTGCCACCATGCTGTTTAAATGCAAACATTAACAAAAATAGCCGCATCATTGAGTGTTTTGTATCACATCACTTACTTTCATGCGTTACCGCAGTTATTGTAGACTTTACAACTTCTTACTTTACAATGCTACGTGTTCACTCATTCATTCATTCAGTTTTCAAACCCCTGGTTCCTGGAACCCAGCCTGCAATTTAGAGTGCAAGGCGGAACCCCACCTGGACAGGGTGCCAAGCCATCGCCAGAGGGCGCTCACACCCACACCTGCATCCACTCCGACCTGCCCATTAACCTTATGGGTACATCTTGGGGATGCAGGGTTACCCAAGAAAATCCGCGTGGACTAGGAAGAACGTACAACTCCACACAGACGGAGGCCTCCACTGGGAATGTGATTTTTTTTTTCTCATCAACGTTATGATAAAATGAGGTTAAGCAAAATGACATTATTCAAGGACCTGCGGTATCTAGTTTTAAATATCTTTCATGACTATCACATTCAGTGAACTATCACAGACACAAAGAACAGAGTAGCATATATTCTCTCTCTTAAGTGGATCCTGAACCATTATCATAATACTATAAAAAAGACATTTCCAGTAGTGGGAAAATGCCCCGGGATGTGAGGCACACTTCATCAATAAGGGTATGTGATCTTAAACCCGGTGAAGTAGGACCAAAGTGAGACCAAAACTATATCTGTACAATGTCCGTTTGTATACCTAGCCCTCAATTGTACCATCTTTAAAATTAAAATTTAAAAAAATGTCTAATGAACTCACACCTGTAATCCAAGCACCTTGAGATTTGGAAGTGAAGGGATTGCCTGAGCCCAAGAGTTTGAGACCACCCTGGGAAATTTGGTGAAACCTCATCTCTACAATAAATAAAAAATATTAGCCATGTGTGGTGGTGCCTGTAGCCCCAGCTATTTGGGAGACTGAAGTTGAAGGGTCATCTGAGCCAGCAGGTTGTGTCTGTGGTGGCAGTGAGCATGACACTGCACTCCAGCCTGGGTGAGAGAATGAGACACTCAAAAAAAAAAAAAAAAAACTCCAATTGAATATGGTGAAACATGATAGCCTAGCAATTAACCTAGTGATGCTTCATGGGAAAACAGATATTTTGATGACTGATTTTGTCAGTGCATGATGGGCGCTTCATTACTCCTGTTGTATGTTTTTAATATTTTTATACTAACTTCTTCTAGGTCTTTATTTAAATGTTTGTATGCAAGGGCTAAATGGTCACAAAGAAGGAAATAATAAACAGTGGGGACACCAATAATGTGGGGGGAAAAGGTGGGGATGGGGATTAGGGTTCAGAAATTACCTATGGGACAAAAGGTTCACGATCTGGGGAATGGGCCACCTGAAACCCAAAGAGAATGTGCAGACTCCACACAGACAGCGACTCCCACTGGCAATGTGATTTTTTTTCTCATTAGCATTATGATAAATTCACGTTAAGCAAAATGACATTATTCGGGAATCTGTGGTTTCTCTTTTTAAGAATCCCTAATGAGCTCAGCCTGTAATCCAAGTACTTTGGGAGGCCACAGTGAGAGGATTGCCTGTGCCCAGGAGTTCCAGAGCAGCCTGGGCAACTTGGTGAGACATCATCTCTATAACAAATAATAAAATTAGCCAGGCATAGTGGTGTCTATCGTTCCAGCTACTTGGGAGGCTGAGTTGGAAGTATCCTATGAATCCACCAGTTTGAGACTGTGGTGCCCATGACTGAGCGACTGCACTCCAGTCTGGGCAACAGAATGAGACTACAACCCCTCCTAAACAAATTCTCCATTTGAATAAGGTGAAATATGTTTGACTAGTAATTAGTCTAGTGATACTTCATAGAAAAATGGATATTTTGGTGACTGGATTTGCCAGTGTATTATGGGTGCTTCATTATACCTGTTGTTTGTTTTCAATTTTTTGATATTAACGTCTTCTGTGTTTTTTAAAGAAAGTAGGATTTACTGAGAGGACAGAAATGCTTCCACAACGGGAGGGGACATGAGAGAATTGCCATGTATTGCTTTTTTAAGAATTTCACAATTTACCCCCCCTCACTTTGGAGGTTGTATATGCAGTGTCTCTTAGTCTTTAACCTAGAAAATGCAATTTTAAAGGTCAATTTTAAAATTAAAAAAAGAAATTTAAGTAGGGGTCTCACTCTAGCACCCAGACTGGAGCACAGTGACACAATTATGACTCACTGTAGCCTCAGCCTGTTGTGCTCAGGCAATCCTTCTGGCTCAGCCTTCCAAGTACCTGGGGCCAAAGGTGGACACCACGATATTTGGCTAATTTGTTTTGTTTTTTTCTAGAAACAAGGTCTCATGATGTTGCCCGGGCTGGTCTCAAACCCCTGCATCCAAGCAGTGCTCCCACCACAGCCTCCATGATTGCTGGGATTAGAGGTGTGAGCTACCATGCCTGGCCAATACAACGCACTTTTAAAAACTGGTAATTGTAGTTAATACAGTTAACTTCGCCTGGATTATACTTCACCTGGACATTCCAACACTATTTAATTTTCCCCAACTTTTAAAAAATCTGTATTAAAAAAAATGTCACACGCACAGGTCACAAATGCACAGCCCGATTAAATCTCACCAACTGAGTTGACTTCCATGAATACCTGGATCAAAAGTTGGATATTGTTGGTCCTCCCTTATCCCAGAGACACATTGTGCTCTTTTAGTGTTTGGAATGGATTCTGCTAAAGGAACAACACTTATGCAATTCTGCATTTTTTGTTTAACTTGCTTCATGGAAACTGTATTATATTTTAGAAATATCACCAGAAAAAAAGAGTAGTCTCATGTCACATTTGAGGCCCAAAAGATCTCTGAGACATAGAAAGAACCAGATAAGGAATGTCCAGGTCTTTCTCCCTTCACTGACCAACAGGGACCAGTTAGTAACCTCCCATCAGACCTACCAGGATTATGTCATGGTGTATCAAAAGAAGAAGGAAGAACCCACTGTACCTCCAAAATCCTACCTTCACTAACTTCTCTACTGCATGTACAATAATAGGCCAATTTTAAAGGAATGTCACATAACATTTTGAACTTTATTTTTTTATTTCATGTTATTTTTCCTCCCATGAGCTGAAATTAGAATCTACTCATGATTACTTTGAATCCAAATTTCAGTGGAAGGATTTATTAATGAAGGAATGAGTTAGCATCCTCCAGTCTGCCCCTGCAACCTTAATTTCCAGGCCTCCATCCTGTCCCCCCTCCTTTCTTCATCCACCCATCTCAAAGACTTCTGCCATCCCTAAAACTCCTCAAGACCCCCCATCATGGGATCCCTTCTGTGCCCCCAAGGATTGCCAAGTCTGGGCAACTGCTCTACCCCATTCCAGAGACCTTAGAAAAACCCTTTCTACCATCTATTGCCTTGGAAAGCATAGCCTTCAGCTCTCATTCCCAGTGTGGCTGATCCACATCTCCTATGCTGTTGCAAGAACTTCAGCCCATTTCCCACATCCTCTGTAACTCTCTGCCTCAACCTCCCCAGACCTCAACAGTGGGGCATCCTCATCTTTCTCCTCAATCCCAGGCTCTACCCAGTAACAGTCTTGCCCTTTCCTCTGGGGATGGAGACCCCATCCTTCCCAACATCCTTGTCACCATTATGCCATGGTGCTACCCTGTGTCTCCCCTCCCTGCACACTGTCCCAGGCTTCCTTCCTCCTTATAGGTGCCCTCTGTCTCTTGGACCAAAACTACCCCAGCACCTGCAACCCTCTTTTTTTCCTTCCTTCCCTCCTTCCTTCCTTCCTTTCTTTCTGTTTTTTAAAATGATTTTTAAATTTGAATTTGTGTTGTAGAAGTTTGGGTTTACTGTCTAAGTTGCATGCAGGTGAAGTTTTGGCTTCTAGCTGGCCTTATATCCACTGGATAGTGGATCAGTTAGCCAGTGTATTGGACGACTCCCACTCTCTCTTCCCTCCCTCACTCCATTGCAGGATTCAGAGTCTGGTAGCCCCACTTTTGTGCTCCTGTATAGTGATCAGGTCCTGCCTATGAGAGGCAACTTGCAATATTCAATTATTTGTTTGTTTTCTTTCCTTTTTGTGTTGGAGTCTTACCCTATTGCTATGGCTGGAGTGCAGTGGCATGCTCAAGGCACCCAGGATCAACTTGCTGGGATCTGGAGATCCTTCCACCTCAGCCTTCCAAGTAGTCATAACTACAGGCACGTGCTACCATGTCCATCTAATTTTTAATGTATTGTAGAGACGAGGTTTCACTAAGTTGCCTGGACTGGTCTCAAACCCGTGGGCTCAGGCTATCTGCTCGTCTAGGCCTCCCAAAATGCTGAGATTACAGACTGAGCCACCCAGCCCTGCCAGTGATTTGTTTCTGATAGTTCAATTGGCATGAGGGCCTCCTTCAAGATTCTTTGAAGGCCGTGGTTTTGTTCTTCATGGCTGCATAATAACCCATGGTGACTTTGTCTTCAAGTTCTTTCACCTCTCTCAGACATGAGATCTCCTTGCCATTTTCCATCCTGCTCTCAATCTCCTTGTCCAGGTATCTTCCCCCTTCTATGCCCTCGCTTTCATGTTTTCTGCACCCGAATTCACTAGCACTCCAGTCACCTCTGCACTCACTTTCAGGCACACTCTGCCTCCACTTTTACCTCTAGGTGAATTTCAAGATCTTACGCCTTTCATCCCTCTTCCCTCTCCCCTATCACTCTACCTTCCCCACATGCCCTTAGCTCACTAAGCCTCACCCATGCCCCTTCCCTGAGCACTCTTTTTTTGTTTCTTTTTTTTAAGTCAGGTTCTCACTTTTTACCAGGATGGAGTGCAGTGACACATTGATGACCCAGGGCTCCACCCACACTCAAACAACCCGCTCATCACCTGGGTTCTGGTCAATTCCCCAGGCCCAGCCCACAACTCAGGGACCTGCCCAGGCAGGCCAACACCTCCATGTCTCAGGCCCCACCTACAACTCTGAAATAGAGCCAACTCCGCAGGCCCGGCCCATGGACCAAATTGTCCCTTTTTGTGAGTTGGGGTCTCACTCTGTCACCCAGCTGAAGTGCAGTGACACAATCATGGATGACCTCAGCCTTGACTCCCTGGGCTTAGGTGATTATCCCACCTTATCCTTCTGAGTAGCTGAGACTACAGGCGTGTACCACCATGCCCAGCTAAATTTTTGATTTTTTTTTTTTAGAGATGATGTCTCTTTATGTGACCCAGGCTGGTCTCAAAAATCCTGGGCTTAAACGATCCTCCTGCCTTGGCATCTCAAAGTGCTGGGATTATAGACATGAGCCCCCTGCCAACCCTTGTGCCTGCATTTTACTGTGCTCTGTCACACATCTTCTCCAGGTCACTTGCTTGCACTCCACCTTTGCCACCATGAGTCTTGACTTGAAGTGGCCGTGCTCACATCACCTCATGTGGTTGCATGGGGGAAATATGGCATCTCCAAGGGTTGTTGCAGGGAGGAAGAAGGGTGAGAAGGAAGAAAGAACTCTCTTTTCAGACATCCAGAGACCTGGAGATGCCTTTGTCTTCCTCATGTGGGCACATCCTGAGGTGTGAGTTACCTTGATCTATGTGAGCGGGGCAGTGTGAGAGTGTGTGAATGTGAGTGTGGGTGAGTGTGGGTAAGCGTGAACTTGTTACAGAACATCTGGAAGACCTCTGTGCGTGCTTGTGTGTTTAAAAATGTGGGCACTGTTGGCGGAATTTTGGAGTGTGTGTCACTCGTGTGTGGTTGCTTCTGTGTATGTGTTGTAAATCTCTGTGTGTGTAATTGGGCTTTCCAGCATATGGTGCTAATCCTTGCTTAGGAAACTACAGGGCATTGGATAGGAGTGGACCGGTGTCAAATACTGCAATTGTCTGAGAGAAAATCAAAGGACTATTTGGAACTATTATTTTATACTTCTATCTCTTTTATTTTAAAGATATGAGGTACTATTCAGGATTATGTATACAAGTGGACTTTGTGCGGGTGAAGTTTGGGCTTCCTTGTGGTTCCCACTTTGCCTGGTTTGAAATCAGGTACCCTTAATGATGTTGTATCCTTCCCTACACTCCAGCAGTAACCTGCTACTGCCAATCCCTTTCTTATAGTATTATGGTAAATGTTCAGGCTCCACTTGAGAGTGAGAACATGTGGTACTCGTTCTTTGTTTCTGTGATAGATCACTGAGTATGATAGCTTCTAAGTCCATTCAAGTTGCTGCGAAAACCATATATTTGTCCTTGTTTATAACTTCATAATATCCCATTGTGTATATGTACCAAATTTTTTTTATCCCATTCAGTTTCGATGAGAAGCATAGGTGGTTCCGTGATTTTGCTATTGTGAATAGTGCTACAATAAACATGTGTGAAGGCATCTTTTTTGGTAGAATGATTGAGTTACTCTGAGTGTATTCTCAGTTCTTAATTCATTACAAAAACAAACAAAATTCATTTCTGATAATTCAGGAGAAAAATGCATGGAGTTTTATGATAACCACTGAATATTCTGTATTGAAGAAATAGCATAGGATTATCTGATAGTTTAGAAAATGTAGAAAAAGACCTACTAAACCACCTGGTCCCAGTGCTTTTATTTGCAACAAAAACATATAATTGACCATCTTTCCATGGATGTCCTTCTGTTAAAAATTCCTATCCCTATTATGGGATGGGGAAAGTCAATATTCCTATTGACCTTATTTTTTAAAGAAAAATTGCATATCACCTAGACTTTCAAATTAATTGGGATTTAGTTTTTAAGTGACCGATACTTTATAGTGTAAATGCTCATAATCATCTCCTTTTGCCTTTGTCTCTTTGAGAACCCTTCTCAGATAATCTATTAAGTTCTCAACTCAGTGCTATAATGATTAGGAAAAAAATTCTCTTTCTTTTTTGAGTTGGGATCTCATCTCACTCTGTCACCCTGGTTGGAGTACAGTGGCATGATCACAACTCACAGAAGATTCAAAGGAACCTTCCATTTCAGCCTTCTGATAGCTGGAAGTACAGGCCTGCATCACCATGCCCAGCCAACTTTTTGTAGAGACAAAGTCTCACCATGTTGCCATGATTGTCGTGAACTCCCAAGCTCAAGGAATCCTCTTACCATGGCCTACCAAAGTGCTGAAATTACAGGTATGGGTCACCATGCCTAGTCGAAAATTCACAAAAAAAACTTCACAAGAAGCAAATAACTCTGGGGGATCCATGAGTTCCAGCCATGTCTCAGTTCCTGGTATTAGCTGGTCCCTCGGAAGTGAAAACGCTTCTTCCAAACACAACAGTCTCTTTGTAGATGGTAATTACAAACATGAAAATGGTTTTTGGTAATTGACAACTGGTAACAAAATAAAGTTTCACCAAATGACCTTACTTCCTCAAATATGTCCTCTCACAGCAGCTGCAAGGGGGAAAGATAATTGCTTCATGAGGGGAGGTCACAGAATACACCCCATGACAAGAGCTTTGGCTGTCCCCTCCCTTCACAAAAGGACTGGCTGTTGTCACATTCACACAGAGCCATGGGTTCTGGCTGTTGGAGGATCCAGCAAGTGCTTTCTGTTTCAGCCTAAGTTTCAAGTCTGTACTGAGGATACCAACCAGGAGCTTGCATGAGGGATGGTGAGAAAAGGGATTCTTTTGGGTTGGAAACTTGTTCACAGTTGTAGCTGCCCAGGAAGGAGGAATAATTCTGAGATGTGAGCTGAGCTGGTAGAGTTGAAGTTGGAGACCCTATACCAATTCCTGATGTCACATAATGCAGTTTAGTGTAATTCAAAATGACACTGATTGTTGTTGTGTCATCCATGTGAAAAGGAAACCTGATTTGAAAGGTGTTGAGGACATTAGTGCCAAAATGAATCTGCTCTTCAGACCACCCTAGGAGAACCATAGACTAAATTCTCAAGATTACTGAAAGTGCACAATAAGACCACCATGCTCGTCAAAGAGAATAAATACACAGGGATTACTTAATCCTGTGCAAAAACTCTGTATCCAAATAGGAATGTGTGTAAGAAAAATGTTTTGTTCAACTCTTAGTGCATGAGTACTGAACAGAAACACATTATTTCCTCCTGAAAATGTCCATAGTCTGTTGATATTGAGGGATAGTTTTTCAGCACCAAGGTAAGGAACATTTAAATTTTCAGGAAGTGGTTACATTGCAAGCTGGAGATCAAATAGCAGCCCTGTGGGTTTAAGCATAGTCTTATATGACTCCCCAAGTGTACAGTTTTCGTTTGTAAAGTACACAAAAGTTAACCCTTTAGATATTCTTCCTTGTATGGGAGGATAAAATTTAATGTGTTTCACAAATGATGTCTTATTACTACTGCATTTACTTGTACCAAGTATGGGTACATAGATATAATATGATGGAAAATTTGTGACATTAGGCTCCTTTGCTGTTTTATCACATGTAGGAGCTTTGTGTCCCATGGTTGAGCACATGACACCATCTTCGTGGATCCCTGTGACCAATGCCATTTTTTTGGCATAAAAGCAAAATATCATATCTGTGACAATCTCAGGACAGAGACAATTGTGCGTTCTTTAAATGTAATTTGTCTCATAGCAGTTTTCTAGAGAATACTGTGATGATTGTGCATCTACATCTTGTTAAGATATAGGGGGGCACACTTCTCCAATAAGGGTAACTGATCTCAAACCAGGTGAAGTTTGGACCAGAGTGAGGCCCAAACTTTCCTGGCACAATAACCCTTTGTATACCTATCCCTGAATGGAGTCCCACATCTTTAAAATAAAAATTTTAAATATGTGTATACACACACACACACACATACTCACACATCTTATTCAAAATTGGTAATGGCTTGCACAACACATCTTTACACAAAAATAAAAGCTTGCCACAAAGTTATAAAATAAAATGCCACACATCTAAAATAATAGGACAAAGAATGATCATAATACAGCATTGTTTGATAAACACAGTTAAAAGACTGTATAGCATGGGGTTTAAATCCATGGCTTTTCACCAGACTTTCCAGGTTCAAGCCCCTACTTTGCTCTAAATAGTTTTGAATTCACTTTGTCTATCTACACACTCTTTATTTTTCTAATGAATATGGTTGTGCTTTCTGTCTCATGGAGTTAGGAAGAACAGGTGCTACTACTAAACCAAATACCGTCTCTGGTAACAGTGATTCATATTTCATGAGTGCTTTTTACAGGTGGTATACTCAAATTCCAAACACCCATAAATAAAAGAAAAAATGTAAGTAGATGCTTCTACATGGACTCTCACGTAAGTGAAGTATATTGAGTTTAGGTTGACATTAAGACATGCAGCTCATGCTTCATATATCCATGCAAGAAGCTGTCTCTGAAGACCAGAGACCAGGAGTTGACAGGATGGTCTCCAGGGATCTGGCAATAGGAATGATCACCTTATCACAGACGGCAGCTGATTTGGGGGGAATTTCTCTCTTCTTTAATATTATCTTGTCCTCTACTTCACAGGATCATTCAGTCAAAAGGAGTCCCCCAGACCATGGCAATGTTGGGGCTGCAGAATTTCCTCTATGATGCTCGATGCAAACTTGTTTCCTATCTTCCAGTTTGGGCAGGGATGTGTCCATGGACACCATTGGCCTCTTGAGTGTCTTCCAGGCCATCACAGTCACTCTCAGGAGTTCCAGGTGGGTAGGGCTTAAAGTAAAATCACCCAAGTACATGGGTGCCGCTAGCGTCCTCTGCCCAACCCTGAACATGCTGATAAACATTGTAATATCTGTTTATGTGACTGGAAAATAGAACAACAAAAATGTCACAGATAAAATAGATCATGGCTACTGTTACATTGTGTGTCATGAGAAAATCGCCGACTTGTTGTATGTAGCCCATTGTCATTCATGATGTTTGGTGTCTGGGGCTTGTGCTCTGGGACAGCGGCTCCATAATTGTGGTTCTGTACAGGCAGTGGGTCCAACATCTACATAACAACAGTCTCTCTACCAGATCCTCTCCTGAGGCCATGGCTACCCAGATCATCCTTGTCCTAGTGAGCACTTTGTTGTCTCTGTGCACTTTCTTCTTTGCCTTTCACATTTACTTGGTTCTTGTGAATAACTCCAGCTTGCATCTGCTGAATATCTCTGCCCTCATCATTGCGTGTTTCCCCATGGTCAGCCCCTATGTTCTTATGAGCCATGACTCCAGAGTGGCCCTGTGTCCTAGGGTGAGGAACACAAAATCAGAGACATGTAAATTTCATGCATATTCACAGTGGCTAGTTGTCTAATTATTAATCACCCTAAAACTGATACATCTCTCAGTCACAGGACCAGTTGGTGATGAACAGGAAAGACTGAGTTTCTGCTCAAAAATAGACAATAAATTAAATAGTCATTAAAATGAAATATTATATTATTAGCCTGTTGAAAGTTAGGCTATCAAAATTGTATTAATTCTTCTGGGTCCTGAAAGGTCAGGAGATTATGGAGAAGTTATTTAGTATGTGACTTTGACCTGACAAAACACATTTTGCCCAATTATACTTATGGGAAGGTAGAAAATCTTTCCTAAAAGGGGAATGGTGGAGCCTGCCATTCATTTTGAGATGGTATGGGAACAGGCATTTGTAACCATTCTCTGTCTCTGTCTCTGTCTCTGTTTCTCTCTCCGTTTGCCATTTCTCTCTCTCATGTGTGTATCTGTTTTTATATACAAAAATAAGTTTATCTATGAATTTATACATTCACATATGTAGAGACATAAAAATAAGTCAAATTGTATTTGTGTTCCATCAATCAACAATGCCAGAAACATATCAATTAAGAAGTAAAAAATAATAACAGTTGGCAAAAGAACAACTTTAGACTCCATTTTAGTTGATATGTGTACACCCACGTGTAGTATAGTATAAGAGGCATATTGTGGCCATGAGATTACCGATGACCACAAGGCCACCCAAGCTTCTCCCAAGGCTGACACCATGTGTCCCTGAGTGATATGGCACGTCCCAGCTCTGGGATCTGCAGGACACCAGGTTGCCACAACCAAGATGCTCTTCTCCTAAACCTTAAGACAAAGGTTACCCTAAACTCCTTTATGAAAGGAACAGCTAGTAGTGGATCCAGTCTTTTTACCATGATGATAGAGATCATGAATTCCCCACATTTTAGTAATGGCCTTTGAATGGAGACCCACTGGGTCATCTGAACTCCTGACTGTACCTGGCCCTTGCCTCAGCCTTCTCCCAATGCATGTCTTGTGAGGACATGAATACAACTCCTCACCTGAGCTCCAGAAGGTGCCCATGACACATCTTCGATGGGAATTGGCCTAAAGGGGTTAGTTGGTCTGGGGAAGCTGGTTACTCTGTACAACCTGAAACCCCAACATGCTGCCATGCTATGTATTCAGTTGGTGACATTTACATGGAAGATATTTTTCAATTACTATTTAAATCCTTACATTTTAGGTAATTTTTTAAAAAAATCATGTTGAATATACTAAAAAATATTTGAGTTATTAGGAGTTGTCTTCAAGGTTCATGTAAAGGTGGACATATACGGGAAGGGATTCGTCTCCCTGGAGGCTCTTCATTACACCTGGTCTGTTTTCTTATTCTTTCTACTTCTTTTTTTTTTTTTAGTTAGAGTCTCACTCTGTCACCCACACTGGAGTGCAGTGGCCACTCCTGGCCACTGCACCCTCAACCTGCTGGGCTCCAG
>NW_007231797.1:12555-60871 GCF_000164805.1 Carlito syrichta | reverse complement strand
ACTACAGGTGTGCGCTACCACGCCCAGCTAATTTTTTTGATTTATTGTAGAGATGAGGTCCTGCCAAGTTGCCCAGATTGGTCTAGAACCCACAGGCTCAGGCAATCCTCTCACCTCAGCCTCCCAAAGCGCTGGGATTACATGCTAAGCCACCGAGCCCAGCTTCTTTCTATTTCTTAAACATCATAAAAAAATTACTCTCTATTTTACCCATTATCTTTAGAGGTTCTATAATCAACTGAGTATGATTATATGGTATGTGTTCTCCTTTCTATTTTAGCTGTATCTATTAAAATATCCTATTGAAAATGCTATTTTTTTTTTACTTTAACAGGAATAGTTGGTCTACTTATACTTAAAATAATGTACATTTTATATTAATCATATAAAAATAATTTCTATTAGTCAAATATTTGTATATTCATGTGATTGGATTTACTAATTTATCATAGGCTGCCCATTACATTTATATATTCTCAGTTTTTATGCTAATTTCTGTATTAATTTTTAAACATTTCTACTTTTTACCTCTTTTACGTTGGAGATTGTATATTCAGTATCTCTTAGTTATCAACCTGGAAAATACAGCACACTTTTTAAAACTAGCAACAGTGTTGTGATTTTACATATTTACCATCACCTGTAGAATATGATGGCACTCAAATAATAATCTATTATCATCCTGCCAACTTTTTTATCTGTATTAGAGAATTGTTAATGTAAGGTGCTCCGGTCATGAATGCACGTCACAGTAAAGCTTCACCACTGAGAACTCTCCATGCAAAATCCTAGGATCAAAAACTAGAATACTGTCTGTCCTGCCTCACCCCAGAAGCCACCTTGCCTTCTACCAGTCACTTCCTCCAGTGAATGACCACAATTTTAACTTCCAAAAAGACAGACAAGTCTCAGCATCTTTTTAAATTTCATATAATTGAAGTAATAGAGCAGTAATAAGATTTTTTTTGAATTTTTTGCTCCTTTTTCCAGACTGGGTGACAGAGTGAGACTCTGACTCAAATATAGATATATAATATACGAGATGAATATCCACTTTCAAACTTATTGAACCCAGAGGTGTCAAACTGATTCCACAACAAAAGAAGGAAAGACCATCAAGGCAGTGAAACTCACATGCTTATACAAACCCCAATTTCACACCAAGTTGGGTCTTGAACTCAAGATTCTTGCACAAGTTTTTCTTAGAACTTGTCTCTCCCTATTTGCCTCTAAAACATCAAAGACACTCAGTAAGACCACCCATTTCTATATCCAACCTAATAAGAATGTATTTTGTGGAAATTAAAGTTAGGATTCATCAAAATATCACTGGTGGCCAGGTGCAGTAACACACGCCTGTAATCTCAGCATTATAGGAGCTGAGGCAGGAGAATCACATGAGGCCGGGAGTTCAAGCCTAGCCTTGGAAAATAGTGACACTTGTCTTTACAAAAATGAAAATTAGCCAGGAGTGGTGGTGAACACTTGTATCCCCACTCACTCAGTAGACTGAGGTGGGAGGATCTCTTGAGTAAGGTGCTATAATCACACCACTGCACATCAGTCTGAATAACAAATACTAACAGACATGTGTCACAAGATAAAATAAAATAAAATAACAACTTCACAGGTGATTGCAGGCCTCACAGTTCCACCTTTTCTAAGGATTCTTCCACTCACTGAGGAGGGTAGGGGACAGAAGAGCTGACAGGATTTACTGGGACCCAGAACCTTTAAGTTTTCTGTCACCTTATCATCCTGCACTCCTCCATGGTGTCCTTGGAGTGTTGCTTCTTGGTCAGAGAAATCTTTTTTACAGCAAATAGGATGTCCATAGATGGAGGAAGGGTTCTCCTGTAATATATATTTAAAGTCTCTTGGTAAAGTCCACTTGAGTAGCTCAACCTGATTTCTGGATGGCCCTTTATATTCCATGGGTTTGTGACCTCAGCCAAGAGGAAGCCTGGAGGTCCTCAACTATGGCTTTTCAGGAACAGGGTTCTAGGGAGATAGTGAAGCTCTCCTGAGACAGAATCTTCAAGGAGAAGGGTGACAGACATGGGCTTTGCTCCTCTCAGGGAAAACCGCTCACGAATCCAGCTGCTTTCTCTTCAGGACTGAGCTTCCTTCCAAGCTGAAAGAGAGAGAAGGTGGGTCATGAAGCCTCACTTTGCCTTCCCCATCTGGTGTTTCCTAACCTTTACCACATGCCTGGATGAACCGCAGATAGTTTAACAGTATCTGTACCCAGGCCTCACACACAGCTTAGTATCTCTGGGGGCAAGAACCAGTCAGGAGTAGTTTTTGAAGCTAACTCGGTGATTTCAGCGTGCAGACATTTTTTTTTAAGCTGGGGGTTTCACTCTTTCACCCAACCTGGAGACACTATCACGGCTCATCCCAGCCTCAACCTTCTGGGCTCAGGTGATGCTTCTGTCTCAACCTCCCCAGTAGTTGGGTCTACAGACATGTGCTGTCACACTTGGATAATTTTTTTTTATTTTGGTAGAAATGAAGTCTTGCTATGTTCCCCAAGCCAGTCATTAACTACTGGGCTGAAGCAATCCTTTTACCTTGGCCTCCCAAAATGCTGGTACTACAGGTGTGAGGCACCATGCCTGGCCAACATGCAGCCATATTTAGAATCAGTCCAGAACAACCCTCTTAGGTCCCCCTCCTACTCTGGGAGCTTTTTAGTTCTCTCAAAAAATTCTGCTTTCTAAAAAAAATCAGTTAATTTTTTGCTTACCACACTTTCTCTGGTGTATGAAACATATGGTGTTGTTATTGTACAGCAGATACGAATTTGGCAGTACTGGTTTGTGTATGAGAGTTCATGTTTCTTATGAGCTCTGAATGCAAGTGTCATTTGTGGACAGCATAAATGCCAAGGTACTTGCTATTCAGGTAAATAAAATCTGTTGATGGATAATAAAGTAAATTGGCCTGAGGTGATAAGAAAAACTCAACATTCCATAAAATTTGTTATAGTTCAGATAATTGTATTCATATTAAAAAACATCATTTTATAATGACTTTTATTTTTTAATTTTGTTTTTTGTCAGAGTCACACTCTGCAGCCCAGGATAGAGTGCAGAGGCATGATCATGGCCATGGCAGCCTCGACCTGTTGGGCTCAGGGGATTCTTCTGCCCCAACTGTCTGAGTAGCTAGTACAACGACTGTGGGTCACCATGCCCAGCTATTTTTTATATAATAGAGAGATGAGATCTTGACAGATTTCCCAGGCTGTTCTCAAACTCCCAGGCTGGGGCAATCCTCCTCTGCCTTCCAAAGTACTGGGATGTCAGGCTTGAGCCATAGCACCTAGCTATAATAACTTTTAATAATAAAGTGAACAAGGTAAAATAATATTCCATAATTTTATGTAAAGATTTAGTCTATCATTCACCTATGGTATGACAATAGGAACATGTCATCATTAAAGTGCTTTACATAGTTCATACAGTCAAACAGCAGCTCCAACCTTGAAAATATAAGAGCCCCACTTTACAGAGGAGGAAGAGACCTCATCACCATCACAGTGGAGATCAGTGTCAAAGTGCCTTCATAAAATAACCCAAGGAACTCCTCATTTCTCTCTCTTTTTCTTTCTTTTTCAGATGAGACCTGGTTCTTTTGCCTATGCAGGCTGGAATGCAGTGGTTCAATCATAGCTCAACTCAGTCTCCAAATTTTGACCTCAAAGAGTCCTCTAGCATCAGCCTCCTGAGTACCTGGAATTTAAAGGTGTGCCACCATGCTCAGCTAATATTTTCACACTTTTGTGGAGATGAGTGCCAGAGTCCAGTTCCAGCCGGGTTCAGGGTACCCCAAAGGTGGAGACGGTGTCAGCGATTGGGGGGAAGAAGAGAGGAAGAGAGAGGGAGAGAGAAAGAAAGAGACTGGACTCCAGTCTAGTGCAGAAGCGATGTGTGTTATTGGGAATTACAATGGGCCTTTTATATACAAAGTCAGATGTGGGAGGGGCATCCCCCACCCACCAGAAACCTTAATCCATGAAAACTTCATCAATGATTGCCTTTAAACCCTTTTCATATGACAATCTTAAAATCCCAAAACAACGAATAACCTAATCTGTGACTAACATATTCTATAAACCTTTTTCATCCTAAGCTGATTGATTTATGCCAAGTTAAACAATTCTATAGAAGCTTAAGTATTTACTTTACAAACGAAAGTGGCCCATCCTAGAATGTTTGGAATGTGGCCCAGTCCAAAGTTCACAGTGGGCTACCTGCAAGTAACCCAGCCGCATTCTTTCAACAAAATGGCTGTCTTCTAAAACTATATTCTACAATTTACACCTTCAATAAATCCTAAGATCATGACCCAGAAGCCTGTGACCAATACTAAGGTTCTTAGATGTGACACGAGTTTGAATTATAAGTCGTGTGAAAGCCAAAACTGCATTTTATGGGAGAATGGGAGCAATGAGCTTCTAAAGTTAGCTTGTGTTCGACCTGGTCTCAGAGTTTTTATGTTTTGAACTCACAGGAGCTTAATCTGGTTAGTGCTGAGTAGAAAGGGGGAGGAAATGGGGTCAATAGCTCCCGAATGCATCCTAGTGGTCTCGGGATCAACAGCCCTTCCTGATCCCTAATGCTCAGTGGGCCTCTGTGGTTGGCTCCCAACAGATGAGGTCTTGCTATGTGGCCCAGACTGATCTCAAACTCCTGGGATCAAGTAGTCCTTCCTCCATGGCCTCTCAAACTGCTGGGGTTATAGTTGTGAGCCCCTGAGCCTAGCTAATAACCATTTCTTAATACCCAGGAACAATGTGTAGGATACGGAGATGCACTGTTCTTTAAATATTTGAATGAAGTCACTAACAAAAAAAGCATAATTCCCCATTTCCCAAGACTAAGAGAGCTTGCCACTAAGATTCTCCTTCAGAATCAAAAGGTCTAACTTGGGAGAGGACACTGATTCAGAGATGTGGACCTTCCACAACCACCATGAGCCTTGCCCAGAGCTACCCACTTACAGGGTCTCCTCCTCACACAGATGGATTTCAGAGCTCCCTCTTGACATTGTGCATGCCTTTTTGCTTGCAATTGTTCAATTTCTCCTCTAATTATATGCAACTTACTAGGACTTCATATGACAGTTTCAGAAGTCCCACATTTAATACAGGTTAAGTTTCCTCAGTGTCAACAGGTAGTGTCTGTCTGCTGATCCCCAATACTATCTGGGGCTTTCATTTGCACATGGACCACAGCCAGCATCTTTGTCCCCTGTTCAGCTGCTCTATCCATTCCTGGTCACATAGGTTTGAGGCTTTTTCATTTTGTCTGAAGGTATCTCACTCTCCATCACTGTTCTCACAGGAGGTGGAGACCATAAGGTCCTCATAGATGACATTCCATGAGGCATGGCAGCCTCCATCCTCAAACTTCTTTACGATGTGAGGGCTTTCATCAGATGGGGTAGAATTCACAGGAGGATGAGATCTTTTATTTATTTAATTTTTTTTTTTGAGTTGAAGTCTCACTCAGTCACCCAGACTGGAGTGCAGTGGCCACTCCCGGCCACCGTAGCCTCGCTTGCTGGGCTCCAGCGATCCTTCCGCCTCAACCTTCCGAGTAGCTGGAATTACAGGCATGCTCTACCATGCCCAGCTGATTTTTTTGATTTATTGTAGAGATGAGGTCTCGCTGCCCAGGCAGGTATCGAACCCGCGGGCTCAGGCAATCCACTCACCTCAGCCTCCCAAAGGCGTGGGATTACAGGCTGAGCCACTGAGCCTGATGATCAGATCTTTTAATATGTATTAACACGTTCTTTAAATACCTTATTTGTCATCTGTATGTCTTCTTTGATGAGGTATTTTCTAATATCCTTGGCCTACATTTTTTTAAAGCAAGATTTATTGAAAGGACAGAACATTTCCCACAGTGGGAGTGGACCTGAAGGGGTTGCCCTGGCCCACTTTTTAATCAGGTTATTTGTTTTCTAATTGCTGCCTTTTAAGCATTCTTTATATATTTTAGATAATTGTCCTTCATCAGGTGTATCTTTTATGAATATTTTCTCCCAGTCTGGCTTCTCTTTTCCTTGTCTTGACAGTGTCTTTTTCAGAGCAGAAATTGTGAATTTTAATGAACAGATTGCTTCTTTCATGAATGTGTCTTTGGTGTAATATGAAAAAGTCATTGCCAAACTCAATTACATCTAGATTTTTTCCTATGTTATCTTCTAGGAGATTTAGATTTTTTGCTTTCCATTAAATCTGTGACCCATTTTGAATTGTTATTTTTTGTGACTGGTATAGTGTCTGTTCTAGACTCATTTTTTTTATCAAGTAAACCATCTGGGAAAGACATGCAAGTGGTTTTCAGTCTGGGACTGCCAGGAATATTACTGGCAGGTAAATTGTAAAACTTTTGATAATATGTGAACTAATTCCTGTGGTTTATATTCATGGTAGTAAAATTGTCGGATTATACTTTTACGTTTTTGAACCTTATTGGATACCGGTAATATTCTCCTAAAGGTCTTTTAAAATAAGATTCTATAATCACCATTTGTACATGAATTTCCTCATTTAACACATCTTGCCAACACTTGGCAATTTATTTTCTTTTTATTTGAGGCATTTTTATGTATGATTGCTTCAGGTGAGGGTTTTGTTTGTATTTCCTTGGTTACTAAGGAATTTGAATATCTTTTCAAATGTTTAATAGACTTTGGATAACATTTTATAAAAGTGACCTTGGGTTTACTTTTTCTATTTTTTTCTATTGTGTTTTCTGTCTTTTTCTTGTTTATATGTAGAAGTGATACATGCTGAATACAAATCCTTTCCTGGGTGGGGGGTGATCACTCTCTCTCTCTCGCTCTCTCTCTCTCTCTCTCTCTCTGTGTTTGTGTGTGTGTGTGTGTGTGTGTGTCTTATCTTTTGATGAATAATTTTAATGTAATCTAAGTTATTGTTTCCCCACTCATATATGATATTTATTGAATTTTGGCAGATATATTTTCCTATTCTAAGAACACAGATATGCTCAACTTTATTTTTCTTCTTTAAAATTTGTATCACAAATCTTTAAAATTTGTATCACAAATAATTCAGAATTAAATTTATTGTGTTGTGGGAGTCAATCTACATGTCTTTCTTTCTTTCTTTCTTTCTTTCTTTCTTTCTTTCTTTCTTCCTTTCTTTTTTGAGTTGGAGTCTCACTTTGTCGCCCAGACTGGAGTGCAGTGGCTGCTCCCAGCCACTGCAACCTTGACCCACTGGGCGCCGGCAATCCTTCCACCTCAGCCTTCCGAGTAACCGAAATTACAGGCATGCACTACCATGCCTGACTGATTTTTTTGATTTATTGTAGAGATGAGGTCTCGCCAAGTTGCCCAGGCAGGTCTCGAACCCACGGGCTCAGGCAATCCACTCACCTCAGCCTCCCAAAGTGTGGGATTACAGGCTGAGCCACTGATCCCGGTCAACATGCTTTTCAATAGGGCTAATCCACTTCTATATATTTTGAAAATCTCATTAAACGCTTTCTTTTCTATTGTTCGTATCCATCACTCTCTCATCCAGGTCAATATCACCTTCTCCTTTGAGCTGTGTTTTCTGTGAAATAAATCACACAACACCACAAACCAAGGTCTGCATGCCTAGAATCTCCCATGGGCTTTCTGTACATGTTACACATGAATTTGATATCCATAAATGTCTCACACACTGGGAAGAGAACTCTTCCTTGGTAGAGAAAGTTTCTTCTTCCCCGGCCTCTTCTTCCTTCTTCTTCCCTTTCGCCTTCCACCCCTTCTCCTTCTTCTTCCTCTTCCTCCTCCTTCTCCTTCTGTTCTTCCATACTCAGACTATTCTGGTCCAATAATACCATCCCACTTAAAAGTACAAGTTCTTCAGTCCTGATCAACATAGATCTGGTGGTACATCTAATGGACCTTAATCATAATATGTTGTCCCATCTCCTGGACACACCCAGGACATTATGCCAACTCCAGGAATCCCTCAGATTGAAGACTTTTGATAGTGATCTGCCCAATGGGTTAGTTTCAATAGTTCCACAGTATTATTTTAGAAAGACAACACTTCATGAAATATAGGCAGTCCCGGTGGAGAGAAGAAAGAACAGAAAGATGGTTCTGCAATACAGGGAAGGAATATTCAGAGAGCTGACCTACATTTGAATACAAAAGTAAGGAAATAAAGTAGTTTAAAACAATCATTTTAGGCAAGAATATCAAAATATGGAAAAGTAAAGACTCTGAAGTTCTAAAACCATGTCACTTTGGGAGGAAGTTAAAATAGCATAACTGATTTTGGATATGACATTAACCTGAAAATCAGTCATTTCCTGTTGTTTTTTTTTTGTGATACATACTCAAATGAGATTATCTTGAGAAATCATTGCTGAGTTTTGAGAATTTTTTTTTCCTTTGGCATCAGAGTGATTAATGGATAGTGGACTCCTACAGGGAGACCAAAATGTCAGAGTTTCCTCCTCTCTCAAGTGTCCTCTCAGAGAGACCCAAAATTCTGCTATAGCAAAAATATGTGGGTTAGATCTACCATCTCCTAAAAAGTCCACACAAACCAGGACCTTTATTTCATTTCTATAAACCATAGCCTGGTCTCAAACTTGAAAATGTGTCCAGAAGCCTTGACAATTAATCAAAACATTTTTTTTTGAGTTGGAGTCTCACTCTGTCGCCCAGACTGGAGTGCAGTGGCTGCTTCTGGCCACCACAGCCTCGACCTGCTGGGTTCCAGCGATCCTTCTGCTTCAGCCTTCCAAGTAGCTGGAATTACAGGCGTGCGCTACCATGCCCAGCTGATTTTTTGATTTATTGTAGAGATGAGGTCTCGCTGCCCAGGAGGGTCTCGAACCTGTGGGCTCAGGCAGTCCACTGACCTCAACCTCCCAAAGGCACGGGATTACAAGCTGAGCCACCAAACCCGGCTCAAAACAATATTTTTAAAAACAATACCTAGACCAGGCATGGTGGCTCTTGCCTATTCCCAGCACTTTGGGAGGCAGAGAAAAGAGGAGTGCTTGAGCTTAGGAGTTTGGGATAAAGTTAGGCAACATAGCAGGACCTCATCTCTAAAATAAATAAATAAATAAATAATGAGGCAGACATAGTGGCATGTGCCTGTAGTCCTAGCTACTGGAAATTCTTAGGCAGAAGAATTGCCTGAACCCAGCAGTGATTGTGCTACTGTACTCCAGTCTTAGACAACAGAGTGAGAGTCTGAACAATAATAATATATATTTTTTATTTTTTATTTTTTTTGAGTTGGAGTTTCACTCTGTTGCCCAGACTGGAGTGCAGTGGCTGCTCCGGGCCACCGCAGCCTCGACCTGTTGGGCTCCAGCCATCCTTCTGCCTCAGCCTTCCAAGTAGAATAATAATAAAAGAACAATACCTGGACCCATCCTTGGGCTAATTGACTGAAACTCTGGAAGAGAAACACATGTGATGGCATTTAAAACAATTACCCAGATAATATAAAAGGGCACTCAGTGTTGAGAATCACTCAGTGTTGAGAAGTATTCTCAAAATTCCTGGGGATCACATTAATACACATTCTGGGGCTCAACAGTTAAAAACTACAGTTCAGCTAGGCTGGGATGGGGCTCAACAAAACTGAAAGTTTCACAACGTTCATGACAGTACTGCTGTTGTTTCCTCTGGATTCATTTTCAGAAGCATCAAGCTAGAGAAAGCAAGTACAACATATCTGACTCCTCACACCCAAACAAGCATCCTATCTCAGCACAAAAACGTGCTGGTTTCCAGAGAAGACCACCCATCACCTCCTGGAAAATCAAATTATCTGCTGGTCTTTTGTAATATGGGAGGTGAATAGAGACAGTAGTACTTTCTGAAACAAGATTTATTTGAGAAACAAGATGCATTCATTAATTAAAATGAATGAGCTCATCTTATGAGCAACTACTGTATGCTCACACATAGAGTAGGTTGCATATGTGTGGGGCTCAGTGCTTGTAATCTCACATACACCATGTGAGCTAATGCTGGTAATATCTGGGATTGAGAATGATCTATCCCTTCTTTCACAGGAGGATATAGATGTTGGATCTTGTCTTTCTTATTGGTGGTATCATAGCTAAGCATAAATGGAGGATAGTAAGTTAAAAGAGTGATAGAACAGTTGTTCTATGGAATTAAGATGGTTTGATTATTTGTATTCATGTATCTTGTTTGTTGTTAACACATGGAACCAACCGTAGACCCACAGAAATGGAGGAACAAGTATTACAAGGTACTCTGAAAGCATAGGTACAAACCAGAAACACAAAAATTCCCTTGGGAACACAAGACACTGCTTTTTCAAACTGTTGTTTGCTAGTAAGTCACAAAAGAGCAGCTAGTCCGTTATACAAGGCCATTTGTCTTACACAGTGTCTCACAAACCTTTTCACAGCATGCAAGGACCAAACTGTACCTCCCAAATTACAAATCTTGTCAAGTAATTAGCAGTACTCAATTAGAACTCATCAGCTCTTGTAAGAGGCTGCCAGTGTTGATGAACTTTCTTGTAAAACAATTTGTATCAACTTCCCTTTCTTCAGTAAAACCCTAACTTTTCCTTTGTTCTCCAGTTATACCAGAAGCCAACCTGGTCTGTATTATGTCTCAGATTGCAATCCTACTTTTCGTATATCATTCCCCAATAAATTCTTTTTACTAGAGATTCATGTCAATATATTTTAATATTAGTACTATCTGGTGTCAGAAGTGAGATTGGTCTAAAACAGACTAACCTTGCAAAAATTAATGGTTCCATAACTATGACATGCAGTACCCACATTTGGACCCATTAGCCCTCTCTTGATTTATATGGGTCACCTTCTTTTTTTCCCCAGCGAGGCATGTTTAGATTTAAGTTCTCTGGCTTTATTTGGAGTTTGTTTATTAACCTTTTTAGGTTATTCATTTAGGGTTTTTCCCTCATGTTTATGAGACTTTCTGCTTTTTAAGATATTTTCTCTGCTGTTAAAGAAGCATTGTGTCCCTTTCTAGAGAGTATGTATTTTACTATTGGTTTTGTTTTTGAAACCTTGTATTTTGGCATTTGAATGTTTGACCTTGTGACAAATCATCTAGATAAATTTATTTTCATAAAAGGCTATCAACTTTGAGAGGTATGGCAAACACCACCGTCCATTTTGGGACCTTAGTTGATAATGTTCAAACATTTGAAGATCATTCAAACTCCCCGAGTTTAATTTTCTTCATATTACATTAAAAGGCCATAGCTATAAGATATTATAAAATAGTTTGAGTGGAACATGTATCTCAATTGGTATCTCTATGTTCCAAAAATGCATTCAGGGCTAAGCATTTCCCTCACTGCTAAATAGTGCCTCAAATCTAGCCTGGCATCACCCCCAACAGTGTCCATGCACACTACCTGGGGATCTTGGAATCACTCTGCTCATTCCGCCACTTCTGGCATCTGTGTACTCCTCCTGGAGGCCCACCCAGCCTTCTGCTAACACGACCAATGATAACTACATATGTGGGCCAGCTTCCTGGGAGCCATGCTGCCCAAATCATTGAAGCCAACAATAACATTAGTGAGAGCTGCTGGGGAGTTTGAGGGCTGTCTTACCATCACCTCTACCATCACCCATGCTGTGAACAACAGCCAGGGACCTGAAGACTTGCCTATTTGTCTGTCTTACCACTGCTACTGCCATAACCCAAAGAAGATGCTTGGAGACCCAACAATCAGCCCAGTTAGACCTGTTAACACTGATGTCTGCGTATGACTCCTGAAGGCCTAAGGGCAAGCATGCTTTGCCCACGGCTGCCACCAAAAAGGCTTGTGGACAACCTACATAGGATTCTTTTCCCAAAAAAAGCTTCAGTACTGGATCCACTAACAACCATGGTAAATCACTGAATACATTATAAACACCACTGATGCACTTCACGGTCAAAGAAATACAGATATTACACAATAGCACGCACAATAATTACAGCTCAGGTTCCCTTCTAAACTATCACCACAGAACATCTTCAGGAAAAAAAAACATTCCTCTACAAAAGCCAATAAATAACTGAAAGAAGTGACTGTGCACTATATGCATGGATATCAATATAAAGATCAAGAAGCATGAAAAAACAAGGCAGCACGACACCAACAAAGGATTAGAATAATTCTCCTACAACAAATTCAAGTAAAAAGAAAGTTTTGAAATGCCAGAGAAAGAATTCAAATTTTTGATATTTTAAAAAGCACAGTAAGATTCAAGAGAACACAGATAAACAATAAAAATAAATTAGAAAACAACTCAAACATAAATAAGAAATTCACCAATGAGATGGAGATCACAAAAAAGAACCAAATGGAAATTCTGGAACTTAAGAGTTTAATATATAAAATAAACTAAAAATTTGAGAGCCACAACAGTAAATTAGAATAAGCAAAATAAAGACTTTCAGAACTTGAAGTGAAGTCTTTTACATTAATCCAGTCAGATCAGAGAAAGAGAAAAAACAATAATAATTTAAAAAAGGAATGTGGCATATGAGACACTTTAAAGTAATCCCAATGATCAAATTTTGGGCTTTTCAGAAAGTGAAGAAAAGGTCAAAGGCATAATATCCTGTTTAATAAAATAATAGCTAAAAAATCCCCAAGTCTAGCAAGACAATTAGACATTAAGACACAGAAATCTCAGAGATTCCCATATAGAAACAATCCCAAGAGGTATTCTCCAAAGAATATTAGAGCCAAAATATCAAAAGTCAAAGACAAAAAAAATTCTAAAAGCAGCAGGAGGAAAGCATTTAGTCACATGTAAAAGAAACTCCATCAAATTAACAGTGGGTTTCCAGGTATTTGTGGAGAGTGCCTCAGCTATGAAACCATTAAAAAGGACAAGCATGTGGACTTTGCAGCAACTTGGATGGATTTAGAGTCGATCATACTCAGTGATCTATCACAGAAACAAATAGCAGAGTACCATATGTTCTCATTCATAAGTGGACCTTGAAAAATTACCATAATACTATAAGAAAGAAATTGACAGTAGTGGGAAACTGTTGGGGGGTGGTATTGGCAGTTAAAGGAAACTGCTATGGGAAGGAAGGGCAAACCTCATCAGCAAGGGTACTTACATAATCAAAGTTTGCACACCTAACCCTGAATTTTTAAGTAAAATAAAATAAAACAGTTAGTTTCTCAGCAGAAACATTACAGATAAGGAGAAAATAGAATGATTTATTCATAATGCTGATTAAAACTTTCAGTCAAGAATACTAGACCTAATAAGTTATACTTTATAAATGAAGGAGAAATGAAGTCTTCCCAGACAAGCAAAACCTGAGGAACTTTGTTACTATTATACTGGTCCTACAAAAACAAACAAGCAAACAAACAAAAACACTTAAGGGATTCCTAAGCCTGGAAGTGAAAGGATGACATTTACATAAAAACAAACATGTATAAAACTCACTGGTACATAGTGGGAGAAAATGTTTGCAAGCTGTGCATCTGAGAAAGGACTCATATTCAGAATCTGTAGGGAATGTAAACAAATTAACACGACAAAAACAAATAACCTCATTAAAAAGTGGGCAAAATACATGAACAGACACTCCTCAAAGGAAGATATTCAAACAGCCAACAGACATTTTTTAAAATGTTTAACAAAACAAACCATAAGAGGAAAACCAATCAAAACCACAATAGGATGTCTTCTCACACCCATCATAATGGTCACTATTTAAAAAGTCAAAAAATAACAGATGGCAAGCTTGCAGAGGAAAGGAAATGCTTATATACTGTTGGTGGGAATGTAAATAAGTTCATCTCTGATGGAAGGCTTTTTGGAGATTTCTCAAAGAACTAAATATAGAATTACCATTCAACACAGCAATCTCATTTCTGGGCATATACCCCAAAGAAAATGATTATTCACCAAAAAGACATCTGCACTCATATGCTTATCCCAGCACTATTCTCAAGAGCAAAGACATAACATCAGCCAAGATGCCCACTTGGGTAAAGAAATTTTGATACATATATGCCATGGAATACTATGCAGCAATGAAAAAAATGAAAGCATGCACTTTGTAGCAACATAAATGCAGGTGGAGGCACTTTTCCTAAGTGAATTCATGCAAAACCATAATATTAAATACCAAATATTCTTACTTACAAGTGGGAGTTAAAACACAGACATAAAGAAGGAAACAATAGACACTGGGACTCTAAGAGGGGAGCAAAGGTTGAAAAAACTGAAAAACTACCTTTGGTTTCACTATTTAGGTGACTGGTCCTAAATATCCATGTAACAAACCTGCATAGGCACCTCTGAATCTAAAATAACATTTTTTAAAATTCAGGAAAAAAACTCACTGATAAAGCAAACACAAAAATGAGGAAGAGAAGGGAATCGCATGTTGCCACTACAGAAAACTATCAAACCACAATAAAAAACAATAAGAGAAAAAGAAAGAAACAAAGGATATATACAAAAGAACCAGAACACAATGAACAATATGTCAGGAACAAGACCTCACATATTAATGAAATTTGATTGGTTTAAATTTTCATTTAAATGGTGTTGACTGCTGGGCTTGATGGCTCAGCCTGTAATCCCGCATCTTGGGAGGCTGAGGTGAGTGGACTGCTTGAGCCCTCAGGTTCGATACCAGCCTGGGCAACTTGGTGAGACCTCATCTCCACAATAAATCCCAAAAAAAAATTAGCCAGGTGTGGTAGCGCTCACCTGTAGTTCCAGCTACTTGGAAGGCTGAGGCAGAAGGATTGCCAGAGCCCAGCAGGTTGAGGCTGCAGTGGCCGGGAGCGGCCACTGCACTCGTCTGGGCAACAGCGTGAGACTCCAACTAAAAAAAAAAATGGTGTAGACTGACTGAATGGATTAAAAAAAACATGATTCAACTATATGCTGCCTACAAAAAAACTCATTTTATCTGTAATGACCTGTATAGACTGAAAGTAAAGAGATGGAAAAAGATGGTCCACACAAATGGAATACAAAAGCAAGCAGGTGTAGCCATACTTATATCAGACTTGAAGTAAAAAAATAGTAAACAAATGACAAATAAGATCTTCAGATAATGATTAAGTAATCAATTATCAAAATGAGGTAATAATTCTATTTATATATGAAGCATGCAGACACATGAAGCAAATTTTATCTGATCTAAGAAAGAAAGAGATTCCAACATAAAAACAGTGGAGAACTTCAACATTCATTACTAGACAGGTCATCCAAACAGAAAATTAACAAAGAAACATATAATTTAAACTGGAATTTTGACTAAGTGGACATAAAAAACAAACAATATTTTATTCCACAACTGAAGTATATTCCTTTCTTTTCTCTCTCTCTCTCTCTCTCTCTCTCTCTCTCTCTCTCTCCCTTCTTCTTTTCTTTCCTTTCCTTTTCTTTTTTTGAGTGAGGGTCTTACTCTGTCACCCAGGCTGTAGTATAATGGCCTGCTCATAGTTTCCACAGCCTTGACCTGCTGAGCTACAATGAAATTTCCACCTCAGCCTTCCAAGAAGCTGGAACCACAGGGTGTGACACTATGCCCAGCTAATATTTTGATTTATTGTAGAGATGAAATTTTTAAAATTTCCATCTTAACATTTTCTTTGACCCAATGTTCACTAAAATCATGTATAATTTCCATGTACAGGTATAGTTTTCAAAAATCTTTTTGGCAATTATTTCTAGTTGTATTTTATTGTAATCTGAGAAGATGTTTGATATAATTTTGACTTTTATGCCTGGTGCAGTACCTCATGTCTGTAATCCCTACACTTCGTGTGGGGGGTGAGAATATTGTCTGATCCCAGGTGTTCAAGACAAGCCTAGACTATTTGACAAGACCTTGTCTCTACTAAAAAATCAAGAAAAGTAGTATATGGTACGTGACTGTAGTCCCAGCTCTCTAGAGGTTGAGGTGGGAGGATTCCCTGAACCCAGGAGGTTGAGGTTGTGGAGCTCCATGACTGTACCACTCTACACCAGCCAGAATGACATAGTGAAACTCTGACTCAACACTTGATAATCTGTCACAAAAACAAATAACTGAGTACCACATGTTCTCACTCATATGCAGACCCTGAATATTTATCTTAATACAATAAAAAAGGCATTGGCAGCAGTGGGACATTGCCAGGGGAGGGAGGGGACACATAACATCAATAAGCATACCTGATCTCATAACCTTGAGCAAACACTCTTCCAATGTCTAATTGAATTCAAGTACATGTTAACCAGTTTCAACTCCCTGGTTATCTGAACATGCTTCCCATAAGGAAGAGCAATCACCTTGAAGGGTTTTTTGTTTGTTTGTTTGTTTTATTACTACCTTTAGGTATCTGTTCTAGGAAACAAATATTATCTTTTATCAATGTCATTTTCTATGCTTTATGTTGTCTTTATTATGTTTTTAATCATGTATGAAAACTGAGTTTTCAAAGAGTTAAGTACACTTTTCTTTATCATCCATGGAATGTTCTGTATTTGCTTTTAAAAATCTCCTAATTGTTGACCAGGTACAGTGGCTCATGCCTGTAATCCAAGCTCTTTGGGAGGCTGAGGCAAGAGGATTACCTGAGCCCAGGGGTTTGAGACCAGTCTGGACAACTTGGTGAGACTTCGTCTCTACAATAAATTGTAAAAAAATTAACCATGATGGTGGCACACACCTGTAATTCCAACTAACTAGGATGCCGAGGCAGGAGGGTTGCCTGAGTCCAGCAGGTCAAGGATGCAGTTGCTGTGAGCATGACACTGCACTTCACGCTGGGTAGAAGAGTGAGACTCTGAATTTTAAAAAAGCTCTTAATTGTCATTACGATTAAGTAAATGTTGTATTATCGATCTGTGTGTCCTAAAAATTACATAAGATTTATAAAAATCTAATAGTCTTGGTGTGAAATGATCAGTCAGGGTTTTAGTAGAGTGATATAGGAAATACAAGTACCTAACTGTCTTTGTTAGTTACTGAAGTGTCATCAGATTCTTCAACATGGCTAGTCTGTCTCTGTCATCCACTGGTTTGATGTTTTTCTAAAGACATTTGCAATCAGATTCATGGAAAAAGACTCTGGCAGGTACCTTTGAATGCAGGTTTCTGAGAACCTTTAAATCAATAGAATAAATACAAATTTCCAGAACTCTAATAAAGAAGCTGATATTTTCATGAAACTGCTAATCAAAATCAAGTAAAATAAAAATTAATTACATGAGATTGAATAATTTATGAAGGTAATGTTTTTTAATGATTTTTATTTGATACATAGTTGGCTATTTATGTAAATGTTTTGTTTTCCAAATGGAAGGAGACATTCTTTTTTAAGCTACCTAGAGTTTACACCAATTTGGTAAAGGATACTTTTGTGAACAAAAGTAGAAGCACTTAATCTTTCTCCCTGCTTGATCACTCCAAAATTTGAGGTGATTCATGAGCCTTTTTATGTTATGTCAACAAAATTGTTTGCATAATTTTGGGGAGAACTTGCTTTCTTTATAACAGGATACAATTAAAAACTTTGGTTATATGTCCAAGATTTTGACTGTCATATTTAAGTTGTTTATAGGTACTGCAGACAAAGAGGGAAATATACCTTGATTTGGCTTTCTGGCCTCAAGAGGTTATTGCATATGGATTTACTGTGATCAATCACTATTCTTACAGCACTTGTGTAAATTATCAGACCAAAATTTATAAACTAAAGTTTCACAAAAAAAATTAGGCTTACTCTGATTATCTTTGGTATAAGTCCGGATGATGTCAGAGAAAAAAATTAAATTTCTAAAAACAGCTATAATGCCTCTGTTATTAGACTGTAGCCCCATGCACTATTTTCAAGTTGTCTTTATCTACTAGTAGACTGGATTAGATCCTGAATGTTCCTAGTTTATTCAAGTATCTGGGTACAACTCTCCAACAAAGAACAAAATCTGCTCTGTTCTTGGTGCCCAATAAGCCGAAACTAAATGATTTTTAAAGAATAAACCTTTTGAAATTATGATTTTTTAATTTTAGATCCAGGGGGTACACATGCATATTTGTTTCATGGATATATTGTATGTGGTGGGAATTGGGTCTCAGGTGGCCCGTTACTCAGATAGTGAACATTGTGCCTCATGGGTTGTTTCTGTACACTAATCCCCCATCCCCTATCCCCCTTATTGGTCTCCCCAGCGTCTATTATTTCCATCTTGGGGACCATTTTGCTCCCACATATGAGTGAGTGAGACCGTGCGGTGTTTAACCATATAGAAAGTTCACCAAACTGCCCAATGTTATAACTGGAGACAGTTAAACCATAAACCAGGTCACAAAGTTGATGTCTTAAACTTGTGGACAGCATTTCCCAAGACTGTTGGACCAGGACTTCCCATGATAATGAAACTCTTGGCCCTGTTAATTTTTCTTCTTTTGTATCTGTTTTTTTTCACTTAGTAAGATACTGGGTCAATTAAAATTCCACAGTCAG
This sequence comes from Carlito syrichta, assembly GCF_000164805.1. Taxonomy (NCBI): domain Eukaryota; kingdom Metazoa; phylum Chordata; class Mammalia; order Primates; family Tarsiidae; genus Carlito; species Carlito syrichta. The sequence continues at coordinate 42,351 of NW_007231797.1, read as the reverse complement.
TAGCTATCATGGATAACTTGACAGAATCTGACCTAAGAAATCCTTTGGTTCTCCTGAAAAGTAGCTTTGACATCACTAACAAAACTTTTTGTTCAAGTTGCACCATTAGTCCTTTTAAAAAGTTGACACTTACTGATTTAATTTACCCAGTCATTGAAAGCTACTGTTGGGAATGCAAACTAGTTCAGCCTTTATGGAAAACAGTGTGGCAATTTTTAAAAGAACTTGAAAGTATCTCTCACCCAGTTCCTCCATGTTCTCTCACCCAGTTCCTCCATGTTCTTTTCATTTGTTTAGTTGATCAGCCTTAGACTTGGGATCTTGTTTTAAAATAATTTTACAAGCCTGTTGTTTTTACTTTGTATGTTTGCCTATAAACTTTATAATGACTGCCTGTACAGTCTGTAGAAATTACCCTCCTAGACACCCTTGTGGGGACTGGAATAGGCAATAAATTCCTGATGAAATTCCAAGATGTCAATAAGAGATAAATTAGACAAATGGAATCTCATGAAACTGAAAATCTTCTGCAAAGCAAAATAAACCATCAAGAGAGTGGGGAGACAGCCCACAGAATAGGAAAAAATATTTGCTAACTATATATCTGACAAAGGTCTAACTTCCAAGGTCTATAAGAAGCTCAAATATACTGAAAGGAAAAAACCAAACAGTCCTACTAAAAAGGGGGCATGAATAAAGACATGAATAGATACTTCCTCAAAGAAGATATATGAGCAACAACAGACACATGAAAAAGTGCTCAGCTTAACTAATCATCAGATAAATGCAAATCAAAACCACATTGAGATACCACCTAACCCCAGTAAGAATGGCCATCATTAACAAAACAAACAACAATAGATACTGGAAAGGATATAGAGAGAAAGGAACACTTCTACACTGCTGGTGGGAATGCAAACTAGTTCAACTATGAAAAAGAGTGTGGCTATTTTCAAATTAGACATTGACCTTCCATATGACCCAGCAATCCCCCTACTGGGATTATACCACAAGGAACTCAAATCATTCTACAAAAAAGATACTTGCACATGCATGTTTATCACAGCACTAGTCACAATAGCAAAAGCATAGAACCAACCATGCTGCCCATCAAAACTGTAATGATTTTTAAAAATGTGGTACAAATACACAATGGCGTATTACACAGCCATAAAGAAGGACAAACATATGAACTATGCAGTAGCTTAGGAGGATTTAGAGTCAATAATACTCAGTGATCTATTACAGAAACAAAGAACAGAGTGCCATATGTTTTCACTCATAGGCAGATCCTGAACATTTACGGTACTACAGTAAGAAAGGGATTGGCAGTAGCTGGTTACTTCCAGGGATTGGGGAAGGACACAACATCAGTAAGCATACCTGATCTCAAACCAGGCAAAGTGGGGAGCAAAGAGAGGCCCACATTTTACCTGTATGATGCCCACTTGAATACCTAATCCTGTTTGTAACCCACATCTTTTTAAAAAATTGTATATTATGTCATTTCAAAATGCTAGAAAAAGGATATTGAAGGTTTCCAGCACAAAGATATGTTACAGGTTTGCAATAATGGCTGTGCTCATTATCCTGGTCTGATCACAACGTATTATACACATCCAATGGTCACTGTGTATTCCATGAATATGTACAATTATTATTTGTTAATAGAAAAATAATTTTAATATATGTTGTGGGCACTTCAAACATCTTTTTGAATCCACTGAAAGGTTGCAATAAAAAGAATCCTCTAGAATTGCAAATATTTTTCATCATTGATAGTTCTAAAGATTAGTTATTTTTTTAAATCTTATTTCCTATGGGGTCTAAAGGTATCTATGTATATGACCATGAATGGGAAAACAAGAGAGAGAAATCATCTATTAGAAAATTTTCCATTTTCATTGATGTGCAATTAAAAAAATAAATTTAATTGATAAATAATAATTGTATATATTTATGAAGTACATTGTGATGTTTTGGCATATTTATACATTGGGGAATGATTAAGTCAATCTAAGTAACATACCCATCAGTCACATACTTTGCACTCTTTGTAGTAAGAACATTTGACATTTACTCTCCTAGCAAAATTTGAAATATACATTATTATTATTAACTATAGTCACTTGCGGTTCAAGAGATCTCAAAAACATATTCCTCCTGTACAACTGAAACGTTGTGTGTGGATTTTTAATATAACTATGGGAGATATAAAGCATTCAAACAAGTAAAAATGCTTCCAGGGGAAAGTTTCTAACTTTTCCCAAGGTGAAAGAAAAGAGTTATAGGAACTGATTCTTGATATAAGTGATGATCTGATGGATTCTATGGAATAATTTTTTGAGAATATAACATTCTATGCTTTTGTCTTAGACACTGCTGTAAAGAGAATCACAAGAGATTCATGAAACTACATACTGACAGTGTCTGTATAATATTCTTTGAGAAAAATACAAACATGAAAGCAGCACAGATAATCTATCAGTCATCTACCTATATATATATCTAAGTGCTATTCTTTATCACATGAAGTAAGTTTTGTACATTTCTCAGAAAAGATCAGGGTAAATGTTATAAGTGCACATTCACATTTTCATGCATATAAAAATGACCTGGGGAAATTGCTAAAATGCAGATCTTGTTTAGGGGAAAAGAGTAGGAACAGAGATCTCCTTTGATGCCAATATTGCTTATCTGTGGACCACACTTTGAGTGTCAGGAACTTATAGACTGGAAAAAAACATTCAATGCAAGGCTTTTCAATCAAGGATTTTTAGAGAATAACAGGGTTTAAAATAGTAATGAGAAGAAGAGAAACAAAACTTTTTCACATCTGCAGTGCACTGGAACTCATTCTAAATACTCTTCACATATGAATGCATAAATCAGAAAGAAAATTTGTTTTTGTGTTTCAAGTGAGCCACCCATCTCTTGAGTAAGAATCGAAGGAGACACAGTACAATAGTTAAACAGCATTTCATTATTCACAGACATCAGAGATAGAGAAGAAAGGGTTTTGACTTCTAAAAACGTGGTGGTAGCTAGTTCGCAACCAGGATGGTGCCTCCAGCTATCTGAACTCCAGTAGAAGAGGATCAGTGAGGCCTCTACAGGAGGTTCACACCACCTACAGTCCCAAGTTCACCTAAGCATGGGGGAGGGAGCTGGCAGGAGGCCACTAAGCACAAAAGCTGCTGGCAACAGTGCAACGTCTCCTGTAGGGGGAAGAAACATCATGACCACCTCATTCTGTGAAATGACAGGTTACTAGAAATCCACTTGACTATAGTCCCAGAACTATGGAAGGCCATGGCCAGAGGATCACTTAAGGCCAGGAGTTCAAGACCATCCTGGGAAACATAGTGAGATGCTCCTCTTCTCTCTCCCTCCTTTTTTTGAGTCAAAGTCTCACACCCTCTCCCAGGCTGCAGTGCAGTGGCACACTCAAGGCCACCCTGGGCTCAACCTGCTGGACTCCAGTGATCCTTTTGCCTCAGTCGAAATACAGGCATGCATTACCATGCCAGGCTAATTTTTTTTATTGTAGAGAAGAGGTCTTGCAAAATTGCCCAGGATGGTCTCAAACCCCTGGACTCAGGTAATTCCCTCACCTATGCCTCCCAAAGTGCTAGGATTACAGACTTGAGCTACTGCAACCGACCATTCGCCTCATCTCTTAAAAAAAAATAGCCAGGCTGTGCTTGGTGGCTCAGCCTGTAATCTGAGCACGTTGGGAGGCTCAGGCGAGTGAATTCCCTGAGCCTGTGGTTTTGCAATCAGCCCGGGCAACTTGGCATGACCTCGCCTCTACAATAAATCAAAAAGTTAGCTGGGTGTGGTAGGCCACTCTTGTAGTTCCACCTGCTTGGAAGGCTGAGGTAGAAGGATTGCTGGAGACTGGCAGGTTGACACTGGGGTGATCATGAGTGTGCCACTGCACTCTTGTCTGAGTGACAGAGTTAGACTCCAACTAAAAAAAATGTCACGTGTGGTGGCTCACACCTGTAGTCCCAGAGACTCAGGAGCCTAAAGCAGGAGGATCCCTTGGAGCCAGAAATTCCAGACCAGCCTGGGTGACATAGCCAGACATTCTTTACAAAAAATTTTAAAAATTAGCTGGATATCTTTTTTATAGAGTGATTTAAGTTCTTGAGGGTATATTCCCAGTAGGGGTATTGCGGGGTCATACGGGAGGTCGATATTTAGAGCTTCTAGGAATTGCCACACTGTTTTCCACAGACGATGCACTAGTTTGCACTCCCACCAACAGCGTAGAAGTGTTCCCTTTTCGCCACACCCTCTCCAGCAACTGTTATTTTTTGAGATGCTGATAATTGCCATTCTGACTGGAGTTAGGTGGTATCTCTATGTGGTTTTGATTTGCAACTCCTTGATGATTAGTGAGGTTGAACATTTCTTCCATGTGTCTGTTGGCTGCTCAGATGTCTTCCTTTGAGAAGTGTCTGTTCATATCTTTTTCCCACTTTATAATGGGGTTGTTTGTTTTTTTCTTTTCAGCGCGTTTAAGTTCCTTGTAGATCCAAGATGTTAAGCCTTTGTCAGACCTGGAGTTGGCAAATACTTTTTCTCAGTCTGTAGGCTGTATCCCTGCTCTCTTGATGGTTTCTTTGGCTTTGCACAAGCTTGTCAATTTAATGAGGTCCCACTTGTCTATCTTATCTCTTATGGCCTGTGGGTTTTAGGTTTTTGTTCAGGAATTGAATGCTGGTTCCAATTTCCATAAGGGTGTGTCCTGCATTTTCTAAGGTTCTTATGGTTTGAGGTTTTACATTTAGATCCATTTGGAGTTAATTTTTGTGTATGAGGATAGATAGGGGTCTTGTTTAAGTCTTCTGCATGTGGCCAGCCAGTTTTCCCAGCACCATTTACTGAATAGGTTCTCCTCTTTATCACAGCATTGTTCACAATAGTAAGAACCTGGAGCCAACCATGCTGTCCATAAAAAGAGAACTGAATTTTTAAAATGTGGTACATATACATGATGGAATACTACACAGCCATAAAAAAGAACAAAATCATGAATTTCGCAGCAACCTGGATGGAACTAGAATCTATAATACTGAGTGACCTCTCACAGAAACAAAGATCTGAGTATCACATGTTCTCACTCATATAGTGGACCTTGAACATCTATACTATAAGAAAAGGATTGATAGTGGTGGGAAACTATGGGGGGGAGGAGAAGGGAGGTGGGATTAACAGTAGTCAATATCTGTCTGGGGACAGGGAGACACTCCTTTTCAGCAAGGGTGCCTGAAGGAAGCATATTTGTATACCTAACCCCTAACTGTACCTCACAATATTAAAATAAAAAATATTGATAAAAAAATTTCGGGTTAAATTTACTTATCAAAAAAATAACCATTAAACAGTCAGGCACCGTGGTGCAAGCCTGCAGTCCCAGCTACTCAGGAGGCTGAGGAGAGAGAGGCTGAATGAGTAGGATCCCTTGAGAGAAAAAAAATTATCTGGGAGCATTTGTGAGCACCTGTAGTCCTAGTTACCTGGGGGGCTGAGGGTGGAGGACCCCAGAGCCTAGAATCTTGAGGCTGCAGTGAGCTATGATGGCACAACTGCACTCCAGCCTAAGCAACAGAGTGAGACACTGTCAAAAATGAAGGGATGAAGGAAGGAAGGAAGGAAGGAAGGAAGGAAGGAAGGAAGGAAGGAAGGAAGGAACCCACCTGAGTAGCCTTAAGCCTGTATATCTCTGTGATAATTCCTGTGAACAACTCCTGTCTCCTTATTCAACCCCTCATCTCCAAGCCCTCTCAGCCTCTAACACCCGTCCACACCCTGGGTGCCCTCTGGCCTTCCTGTTCCCCTCATGGCTAAGAAGCAGGATCCCCCTAGATCTATCATGGAAGCTGTCCCTGGACTGATGATTGACTTCTTGGAGTTCTCTCCATCTGAGCTGGGCTCTGATTCAGCAGTCAAATCAAGAATTTTGGTACCCATTGACTGCAGGCACACACACCACCAGGTCTGACTCTGTGCATATGGTGAGCCAGTCCATTCTCAGACCTCAGGAGTCCTGAGTGTCCCAGAGGCCAGAATCTCCAGAGTCAGTGAGCATCCAGCTATGGGGAGTCAGAGCGATGAAACCCCTTGAAAGATGCAGAATGAACCAGCAAGTGTGTGGACACCCGTATAAATATTTTAAACATGCACGAAATAGTACCTATTGTCAAAAGTACATATTTTTATGTTAACTTTTAAGTCTGGAAAGGAGAAGCAGCAAATTATATCATTTCAGAAGTTCATGTGAGTCATAAAACGAGAGTGATGTAAATGGTATCACCAAAAAACATTCCCTCAAAGCAGGGAGGAGAAATAATTAGGCCATGACTCCATCGTGTTCATTGAGTTTGCATGAGGGAGTATCCAGGAGGTTCTGGGGCAGTATACAAGCCAGCAGGAGAAGAGACCCATCCCTCAGTCCATCTCCTCTCTGTCCATCCTGTAAGTCCCACTTTATGGGTGGATTTGTCCTGTCTCCACTCATCTGATTCATGACAGATTGGCAGGAAGATCACAGGTTTATTGTCATTGCTATTTGGAGCTCAGTTTATCACAACAGAAGAAATAGAAGCGTGAGAGACTCTATAGTGGATGGTGTTAGGTGCTAAGGTGGATATTAGTTAAATTTTTAATAGTTAGCTCCAGGAAAGAGGCTCATTCAAAATGTATTCCAGAAATCCCAGCCAGGTGTGTTCACTCATGCCTGTAATCCCAACACTTTGGGAGGCAGAGAAGAGAGGATTGCCTGAGCCCAAGAGTTTGTGACCAGCCTGGGCAATGTAATGAGACAATTAGAAGAAAAAGAGTAATCAGAAATGTTGGTGTGTATTTTTAGTCTCAGCTATTTGGAATAGAATGGAATGGAATCTGCAATGGAAGGATTGCCTGAGCTCAGGAGGTCAAGGTTATGGTGAGCCATGATCATACCACTGCACTCCTGTCTGGGCATCAGAGTGGGACCCTCTAATTCAAAAAAAGAAAATAAAAGAAAATAAATTCTAATAACTAGGTAAAAGTCAAAATTTCCAAGTCGTGGTCACCAGCACCCTGATTTGTGTGGGATGGTAGATAAGCAGTTATGGAGACCTGGTGCTTTCCACTAAGAGCTTGTAAATTAAAAATCCATTCTCAAATCTTTTATACCAGTGAACTCCATGAAACTTGTTAGGAGCTGATAAAAATTCAGTGCCCTGAGCTTGAGCTCATAGGCAAAGCCAAAAAAGAACTGGAAGACCCGTTCTAACAGCAGAGGAAAGAATTATACTTCTTCAAATTGTTGTTGAAAAAATTCATACTTTATAGTACATTTTCAAATGGGTTTGCACCACAATTAGATATATCATTGTCTAATCCTTTCTTTCCTGCTCCTATGACAGTCTAGTATTCTATTTTTTCTAACATACTCTATTTTGATATATATTATTATCTTTTTACAACAGTCTGAGGGGATGCATTCTGTTGCTGTTTTCAAAGAAATAGTATACTTTCTATTATAGTCCATTCCTTTTCTCATTAGCTGGTATTTATTTCTCAATTGACCAATTGCATCTTGCTGTTTCTCATGTAATCTTTTGTTTGTCTATCTTGAATTTCTTAAGATGACCATTTTCTATAAATTTTATCTTTCTCTAGTAATGTGGTCATTGAGACCAAAACATTTCCCCTCAACCCAGATTTTACTTTACTCATTGATTTGTTGATAAAAGTGTTTTATCTTTTATTTCCTTAGCACTTTATATTTCTACTTGAATCTGACATCTCAAGGAATTGGATTTCAGGAATTTCAAGAAATTGGTTGCCTAGTTTAAAACATTCTTAATATGAGAAATAATTAATATATGTATAGCTAACTTTAAAGGAGTACAGACTGTTAAAGTATCAAGTCATTAAATATGTTACATTTTCCTTGAAGTCAAATGCATACTCAGTCTTTCCAAGTGTTTTATGGTATATTATAGTAGAGTGTGTAGATAAGGGATCTGCATTCTATGAATATCAAACACTCCAAATTTAATGAACAAAGTTCTTTTTTTTTTTTTTAGTCAGAGTCTCACTCTGCTGCCCAGGCTTGAATGCAGTGGCAAGATCACAGCTACTGCAGCCTTGAACTACTGGGCTCAGATGATCCTTCCACTTCATCTTCCTAAGTATCACTCTGGCCACCATGCCTGGCTAATTATTTTATTTATTGCAGAGACAAGGTCTAGCTGTCTTGCTCAGGTGGGTTTGAGCTCCTGGATTCAGGCAATTCTCTTGCCTTGGCCTCCCAAGTATGACAGGCATGAACCACCATACCTGGCCTACTGAACAAACTTTGTATTTATCCATCACCGTGTTTCTCATCCACATCAATACTATGTTTCTAGGAGAAGAAGGATGTTTGTGTCTTTGAGAGAAAGAGTCGTGAGTGAGGGTGGGCAAAAAGGGGAGTGGAAGAGATGGACTACATTCTGCATGTGGGACACTCCAGGGACACGGAGAGTTTGGTGGTGTCATGTTCTACCCTCCGCAGGGAAACAGGGTTCCTGGGACAGAATCCACACAAATGGACCCGCCAAACGCTTTCAATGGAACAGGGAAAACAGTTATTGAAGAACTGTTGGATCCTGCAGAGAGACGTGAGTACGGGAGATGCTGGTGGTGTGAGGTGGAGTCAGAGTCTAGGGTCAGTGATGAGGCAGGCTCTCTCTTCCCGTGACTTTGGTGATATGCAAGTTCAGCAACCTCCATAAACAGTACTGAATCCTTACAATGGACACACATCCCTCAGGACGGACATGGGCAGATGCAATGCCATGGCCCCTTGATTCCCACAGGGAACAACATTACACCGTTAAGGTTCCCAGATCTGGACCCATGCTGCCACTCGAATGTCATCAGAAAAGTGATCATGAGCCATGGAGTAAAGAAATTATAGATTGCACGCAATTTTAAAGTTTGGGGTCAGGTGTGTTATCAGGTGTGATCTCAGCACATTGGCAGGCTGAGGCAGGAGGATTGTTGGAGCCTAGGGATTTGAGACGAGCATACACAACATAGCAAAACCCTGTCTCTATCAAAAATTTAAAAAAAAATAAAGCTCCAGATAGGTTTGTTTTTTCTCTTACCCTAATCCCTCATTCAGCTCACATAACTCCAATTGTGTCATGATTCCCTTTTCTCTTCATCAGATTGATTCGATGACAGAGAAGTGGGTAGTTCTTGCCTCTGTGGAGGTTTTGCTATGAATTCCTCTGAGATCAGGAGGGCATCTGACAACCTGTTGTGTCTCAAATACAAAATGCCAAGCTTTAGTGGGGTGGCACCCCACAATTCCACAAAGACACAGAAACCAAGGGCAGAGGTAAGATGGATGTTAGGGAGTAATCTGAGCGACTTCCAGGATGTGTGATGTGGGCTCTCAACTTCTGAAATGTCTGCACCTTCTGACTCATGTGTTCCTCCCTGTCTCATGGGCTTTGGTGTGTGTCAGTTTCCTGGTGTGGATTTGCACAAATATGTCAGCTTCACGGTCCTCCTCACACTGCTTGTTGCTGTTTGGCTTTGTGTTGCCTCTGTGCAAAAGTTACATGTGCTATGGGCTCTCGTGTAAAAAGTCACAAGTGTTCATTAGGTGTAACATTAAAGTTTGTTCTGAGCATTTGGTAGGTTTTCTGAGTAAGAGATTGTTCTGTGAAAACTGTGGGCTTTCTAGAACTGGTGGGAAAAAATCAATTATGCTGGTTGTCCATTGATGAAATTGGATAAGATTTGTTAGAGGCTTTCAGCTGGAGAGCGTGGCTGGACAAATCCCCAAGATACAGAATAATTTTGTGCAAGAGTGCAGATCTAATTCATCATCTGTACATCAAGGATTTTTCCCATTCTGGGAGTTGAGCAGGTTTGGAGAACATCACAAAATGGTACAGATGGAACATGAATTCACGAGAGGACCCATTATGGGCGGTGTTACTCTGGACAATGAGTTCTTCCCATCCCTAATCAGGGAAATAGGATATGAGGGCCTTTTCTCTGATGTCAGTTTAATTTTTTGTCTTTTTTTTGACTACAAAATCCAAAAATTCATGAATGAACAAGACTGACCAGGAGCCCCTGAACATGAAGCAAATGGCAGGTGGGTACATCCATCATCAGCCTCAAAAACCCTCAAGAGTCAGAAACCTGGAGGAGCCATGGAGAGGACCAGTGGGGCAGAGGGCTTCCTGCCAGAGGAGGAGGAGGAGGAGGCCAGGGTAAGTGGAGACCCATGACTTTCAGGAACCATGAGTTCTGTGTGGACTCCATAAAATGCAGTTTTGCTGGGGAAACCCATGTCTGTGTCTCAGGTGTTCTCACTTGTTCAAGGCTGTCCTGGTCTGTGCTGTTCTTATCTGGATGAATGGACTATTCAGAGCCTCCTAGGAACAGACTTCCTCCTGTCAGCCTGGTGCCATCCAGCCTGGTGTTGATTTGACTCATCATAGTCACCCTTAAACCCATAGTCCTTCCTCTTCGGATCCCTCTGAAAAATGGGTTTGGAATAGGACCACAAGGTCTTGGATGTCCTGGCAACTAATAGACCAGGGGTCTGTGCTCCCTCCCCAAAGCTGACATACATGTCCAAGCTCTGTCCTTGTGTTAACCTTTCAAGCTTCTTGTGATAGCCACGGTCTCGCTGACACCTGCTCCTGCCCTGCAGGTGAAATGCCAGAACTGTGGGGGCTTTAGGCACAGGGCCAGGAGAACCAGGTGTCCCTTGAAGTGCTGGGGCAGGGCCCTTCCCCTCCACCCCCTGGGCTCCAGTAAGAAGGAGAACCTGATCCCTTTGAAGCCCTGGCAACTCCTGGCCCCAGGGTCACTGATGGAGATCTGCTCAGGGACAGAACCAGGGCAAAGGTGAGAATCCTGCGGGTAAGGGATGATCCTTGTATGTCGCAACCTAAGGAAACCTGTCTTCTGCAACTCTCTCCCCAGTCGTCTCAGGAACAGAGGGTTTCCAAACAGTAACAGACAAGAGACCCCTAATGTCAGGGGCCACACTCAAATCATTCTATTGTGAGACACCTTGGCATGTTGCATGTGACAGGTGTGCAGTGATAGAGACCGGAAGAAAGGAAAGAACACAGACCAGGGTTTTGTTTTAACAAGTTATTATTTATGTGTAAAGAATTATTGTATAGGCCATTACCAGATATTGATGAAAATTTTGATTTCTTCTGTTTTTTGAGCTGGTGTCTCACTCTGTTGCACAGGGTGGAGTGCGGTTGAAATTATCATGGCTCAGCACAACCTCAACCTTCTGGACTTAGGCCAATCCTTCTATCTCAATCTCCCAAGGAGCTGGGACTACCGGGGCCCACCACCATGCCAAGTTAATTTTCTTTTTTATTTTGTTCTTTTTTAAAGATGAGGTCTTGCTATGTTGCCCACACTCATCTCAGACTCCTGTTGTGGCCACCCAAAGAGCTGAGATTACAGGCATGAGTCACCCTTCCAGGTTTAGATTTCTTAATAAAGCATAATTGCACTGATTGTAGTATGATTCGATAGGAATTTGCTACTTTACAGTTGTAACTAAAGAATGTGCAATTGATTCCGTATAGGGATGGAAGCAAAATCATAAATTTGTTTTTATGCCAGGAACAAAATGGTTCTTTCTTTTCTTTCTTTCTTTCTTTCTTTCTTTCTTTCTTTCTTTCTTTCTTTCTTTCTTTCTTTCTTTCTTTCTTTCTTCTTTTTTTTTTGAATTGGAGTCTCACTCTTGTCACCCAGGCTGGAGTGCAGTTGCACACTCATAGCCACCACAGCCTTGATCTGCTGGGCTTAGGTGATCCTTCCACCTAACAAAATGATATTTTTTGCAGGTATCATTGAACGCCAAGTCAGGTCCAATACTGAACCCCAATGTGATAAAGTAGTATAGGGTAGAAATGAAATGTTCTTAATTTCAAATCATAAACTAGTTTTATTATTTTATTTTTTATTTTTTGAGTTGGAGTCTCACTCTGTCACCCAGACTGGTGTGCAGTGGCATACTCCTGGCCACTGCAACCTCTACCTGCTGGGCTGTGGTGATCCTTCCACCTCAGCCTTCCAAGTAACTGGAACTACAGGTGTGTGCTACCATTCCTGGCTAATTTTTGGATTTCATTATAGAGATGAGGTCTCACTAAGTTGCCCACGTGGGTCTCAAACCCATGGGCTCAGGCAATCCACTCACCTCAGCCCCCCAAAGCTCTGGGATTACAAGCTGAGCCACCAAGCCCGGCTACTAGTTTTATATTAATACATAACTGAAGTAGAAGGATTCACATAAGGTAAGAGTGGTGTAAGATATTAAAATCAAAGACACATATGACAATCCATAACAAACCCATATCTCATGGTTTAATTTTTATTTATTTTATAGAGTGAAGTTGTAGAGCTTGGGATTAATATCCACAGATACATTTATGCCCAATTTGATAACTGGAATTAAATCTTTAAGGTTACCTTGCCCTTGAATGGTGCTTCCTGAGGTTAAAGATGAATAATAGTCTCACCAAATCAATTGACATGGGTGTTCCAATTAGTAAAGACTGTCTTCACTGGGCATTTCATAATCCAGACTCAGAGAGAACATTTCTATTTCAGCATTTGCCATGAAGATACGTATTTCCTGCAGAAGATTAAATGACTCCAATAGCGGTATTAGAGGCATGGAAGTGTTATGGGTATGCCAATAGTAATCCTGGAAATTTTGCCCAAAACTCCTATCAGGCAGGTGGAGCAGCAGATTGATTTTGGATCTGAAGTCCCTAAGCATATTAGAAATATGTTTTCATTATCACTTGAATTAAATGCCATCATTCTCCTTCATAAATTATATTAGGGAACTTCAGAAATTAGTAGAGAGTGTGGGATCTCCATCTCTTCCCCAACCTATCTTTTCACATCAGCTCATTTTTCAGTAATTATTTTTTTTCCTCCTTGGGTGTTTCTGGTACTCGATCAGGCTTCATCCAGGAAGAGTCCTCTTTTCCAACATGACTACACACCCAGACTTCTGAGTTCCTGACGAGATTGCAGATTGTGCCTCTTGGACTCAGTAGAAAATATGGTTGGGTTTGGTGGCGCACACTTGAAATCCCAGCAATTTGGGAGGCTGAGGTAGGAGGATTGCTTTAGCCCAGGAGTTGAGATCAGGCTGGGTAACATAACGAGACTTAGTTTCTACAAAAGGAATAAAATAACTAGGCTTGGGGGCACACACCAGTAGTTCAGTTACTTGGAAGGCTGAGTTGAAAGGATGGTTGAGGAGGTCAAAGTCAACAAGACTGAGGCTGCGGTGAGCCATGATGTTAACACTGCACTCCAGCCTGGACAACTAAATGAGACCCTGACTCAAAAAAGAAAATAGTTCATGAATTCTTCTGGTTGCCAGGCAGTGGGTTCATTATGAGGTCACAACAACCTGTGCTTGTAGGGGAAGGACACATCCATCCCTGAGATGTGGGTCTGTGATCTTTGACTTCACCTCCTTTCAGATCTGCAATTATCTTCTCACATACTTCAGTGAGAGGACAGGCTTGGGGAAGGAAGAACATTTGTGGGGAAAAAAATTTTTCAATTACTAATTGCTAAAGGCCAATCACAAGTTCAGAGTTATCTCCAGTAAGATGGCTGCAATGTTTGAGAGAAATTCTTTCTCTTGCTTAATCCTGTGAGGAAAAAGTATCTTACAAGAAGAAAGCAGGAAATACTGAGGTGTGACACTTGAGAGACTGGTACTGGAGTTCATATGTCTCACTGGATTTTCTGTTTCACTGTAAAGTTTTTCAACCCAGAAGTGAGTTCTTTCCTAATCTTCATATCACTGAGCTGCACTGTCTTTTAATTATTGACTGAGAAACAGAATGAAGGTACTTTAGACAACTATTCAAAGGGATGCATGTAAAAGGAAGAACTTAACAACAATAATTATTACAGGAAGCCCCTGGAATTATTTACACAACTCAATGCCAATTGATTTGGAAGTGAAGATGATACAGAGGTTTCTAGAAAAATTTTCTGGACCAATATTCAACCTTCCTCCCTCCCCTAATAATGATAGAATTCTAAATAGAACAATAGACTTCAACAGATGACAACTTATGAATTCCTTACAAAAGAAGTCTAATTTTATAGGCAAATACAGATGACTTAACAGGCACATTTTATAATTTCTTCAATGATCAACTATGCCAGTGTGACTTACTCAATTCAAGAGCATTGGATAGTTATCCATATCTTCGACCCTCTGTTGGAAGAATGTTCAGTATTGAGCCTTGGTTGCTTTTGTGATTAGTCAAAAATTAAAGAAATATATGTTTGAGCCAGGAATACTGGTGCATACCTGTAATCTCAGATACCAAGGAGGCTGAGGTGGTAGGATAACTTGAACTCAGGAGTTCTGGACCAGCCTGGGCAATATAGTGAGACCCCCATCTCAAAAAAAGAGAGATGTATTCAGATTAACTCTGTAGGTTTTTTTTAACAAACAGATGCACATTTTGATCTAGTTTCAATAATTAATTTCCCCCAATTTTCACATCAGATATTAGAGTCACGACAGCCACAAACCTTATTCCAAACACACATGAATCTATACCCTCACACATCTACACAAACACACAGTCACACACTTAAACACACAGACACACACACACTTTCTATAACAAAATCATTCATCTACAACTCACCACATACAACCCCTCCCAGTATCACACACTGCCATAATATCTCAGTACCACCTATATTTACAAAGTCACAGTCATACCATCAACACGTGCTTGTGTAATTCAAGAGGGTGTACATATATAGAGTATAGGGATACATCCAGATTTGGTAGCCAGACGTGGTGGTGTGCACCTGTAGTTCAGTTACTCAGGAGGCTGAGGGGAAAGGATTGCCTGATCCCAGAAGATCAAGGCTGTGGTGAGCCATGATCATGCCAATGTCCTCCAGGCTGGATAACAAGAGTTAGATCCCCAACTCAAAAGGCAAAAAAAAAAAGGAAAGAAAAGAAAAGAAAAACAGATCAGGAGATGCCTGAGAAGGTGTGAGTACTTTTCATTCTTTTTGCTCATTATCCATACATCAACCCGTGAACATGAACCGTTTACAAACTGCAACTTCACAAGATGCTGTGAACTTTACCATCTCAGGTCAAAACACACAGTGACAGAGTTTGCATGCTGGAGAATGACAAAGAGAGGGTGTGTGATAGAGCAAGGTCATATGGGGCACCAGGAAGGAGGGGACTCGTCGGGTGCAGGAAGCATGGGGAAAACCGGGGAAGGAGGGATGGAAGTTGATTCTGCAGGTTGACCCCCCTAGGCAGAGGACTTGGCTGAGGTCTCTGGAATGGGGAGATGAAGTCATGGAGGTTTGGATGTCCCAAGGGGACAGGATGGAGGCAGGAGTGACACCTTGAGTTATGGCCATCATGTTTCCTATCTTTGACCTCCTCCCCTACCTTGAGGAGGTAAGTCTCCTCTCTCTTTCTCTCTCTTTTTTTCTCTAATTTGCTTTCTAAATAAAGTACATTCTCCAGTCTACACAAACATTTATTGTAACTTGCTCTTCAAATAAATGAATTTCTGCAATTTGGGGGATACTTTTCATTTTTAGTCAGCTTGATTGAGAAATCATTGATATACAATATTTGCATGTATTGAAGTTGTAGTACTTGACTTTTGGGGAAATTGGGTCTGTGTGTGAGTGTGTGTATGTGTGTGTGTGTTCTGAGTGAGGGTCACACTCTGTGGCCCAGGCTGAAGCTGTATGATCATGTCTCACTGTAGCCTCAACCTCCTGGGCTCAGGCAAGCCTCCTGTTTCAGTCTCCTAAGTAGCTGGAACTACAGGCGTGTGCCACTGCACTGAGACAAATTTTTTGACCTTTTACGTGATACACAGGCTGGTTTTGAATTATTAGGCTCAAGCAGTTCTCTGCTTCAGCCTCTCAAAATTTTGGAATTAGAAGATGGTGATGGGGCAGTTTGGACTGTGAGACCCTCCGTGAAAAAGAACCCACATAAAGATTCTAGTTCTCCCTGGAGGCTGTGGCTCCCATTGTCAGCAGCCTGCTCTTCACATGATGCTAGGTTGCCACCCCAGCCTCCTCAGCCCTCTTATTCATGAAAGCTGCAGCAGCAGTGGTCACCGTCATCACCATGCCCCTGCCTGAGGTGACCTACAACTCCAGACCATGAAGCCCCCTCCAAGCATGCTCTACTGAAACTGCCACCGCTGCTGTCACTGCCATGCCCTACCCCTCACCAGGAGACAGGCTCATGGAGATTGTTTCATGCACCAAACAGCAGCGGCTGTCACTGCTGCTACCATTACCTGCTCCCTTCTGCCCTGGGCGGCCTCTGACTTCTGCCCAGCCAGGCTTGCATTGCCTGGCAGTCTCCAGCTGCAGCAGAAAAAGAGATCAGCTGGAGCGGTGAGACCAGAACCATCAGCTAGGGATCCAAAGTAACAACATCAAAATGGGAAGGACAGAAGCTCCTCCCCCTTGCTAAATAAACACAGGCCATATCTGAGTGGCCAATTTGGCAGGCAGCCCAGATCTGAACCACCCTCCACAGCAGGCCAGGGGCAACTGATCCTAACTGTGAACAAATCTGCAAACCTGCAAAGACAGCAAGAAATCAGAGATGAAAGGACATTGAACTTAAAGGAAAAGTCTTAGTGTGTGTTTGGTTCCCCATTTTAAAAATAATAATTCTTTTTCTGCTTGTCTTACCCATTTTCCTTTCTCTCTCTTATTACTGTTATCAATGTTTTCATGGTTGCTTTGGCTCTGTTAGTTTACTGACTTTATTCTTTCTATTTATTCTATTTTTTTTCACTTTAGACCCCATCTTTGTATAGGGGAATAGCACACCAATAAGGAGTTTGGTTAGTTTGTATGTTGTATGATTGTATGTTTTAGTTTTTCTGTATGGTTGTTAATTTGCTTTTGTTGTTTTTCTTTTTGCTTTTATTGGTCTTTGTGTCTCTTTTCATTTGTTAGTTGGTACGTTTGTCTGTTTTTCCTCTTACTACTCTCTTTCTCCACCTCCCTTTTCCCCCCCACTCCCTGCTCCATTCATTTCCCCCCCCTTTTTTAACCTCATTTTACTTTCAGGGAGTAAACCTATAATCCCACTGCATGGGCAGTTTGCAAGGCAGTGGGAAGTGGATTCCAAATTATCCATACACCTGTCAGTGGATACTGGAATCTGCAGATAGATTTTGAATCACAACTCTCCCCTTAATTAAATCTCAAAACTTCAAAAAGGACAGCCCCAACCTGCAGTCCAGCTCCAGAATTGAACAAAGCCAGAAGATATACATAAGAAAGAATAGGAGATTGAACAAACAGAAGTAAAAGCAACCCCTCCATCACTGAACAGCAGAATTAAAGAAGATGGGGGAAGGGGAGAGGACGAAAAAGTGGGGAGGAAAAAGCTACACAAATGAAGAAAAAACAAAAGAAGAATATAGGTCTCAAACAGCACCCTGGGAAGTCAGACACTGAGAAAACAGACTTCAGAATGCAAACAATGAAGAGCCCCAGAATGACTGGTCACATGCAACAAACCCAGACATCAAGACATTAATAGAGAGAATAAAAATAATTGAGGAGAGACAAGAGGAAAATAGGAAGGAGTCGATAACCGAAATAACAGTAGTAAAGAATATGGTGATGAAATAAGTAGAAAACTAATAAGGATGGAAAGGAGAAGTAGCCAAGCAGAAGAAATATCTCAGAGCTTGAAGACCAAAATGCAGAACTAACCCAAACTGTCAAAAAGATAGAAAAGAAGCTTAAAAAGACAGAACAAAACCTACAAGAGATGAACGATTATTTCAAGACACCAAACCTAAGAGTAATTGGACTTCCTGAGGCAGAAAGAGACAGAGTCCACATTGGAACTAGAATTCCATGAAATTATTCAAGAAAACTTCCCTCATCTCATCAGTGATGCAAAAATTCAAACAAGAGATTCAGAGAACCCCTGCAAGACAACAAATGAGAAGAACAACTCCCAGACATATAAGAGTTTGCCTAAACAAAGTAGGTATAAAAGAAAAAATCCTAAAGGCAACAAGAAAAATGGTCAGACTACCTACCAGGGAAGACCAATTAGAATAGCAGCATATTTATCTACAGAAACCTTTCAGGCTAGGAGAGCTTGGAGCCCAGTCTTCAAAGTTCTCTAAGATAAACAATTTCAACTAAGAATAACTTACCTAGCCATGCTAAGCTCCATCAGTGAGGGAGAATTGAAATCTTTCCCAGACATCCAATCTCTAAGAAGTTATGCGGCCTCCAGACCACCTCTACAAGAAACACTTAAGAACTTATTAAACACAGAAGAAAAGGAGAAAAGAGTGACAACGTTCTTCACAAGAGTACAGGAAAAATGGAAAACACACATGAATCAACCCAAAAACCAAAGGAAAAACAACAAATAAACAGGAACAGCAGTAACTCTATAAGAACCTCATGCCAGGAAAAAACCGCCACATTTCAATAAATAGCCTGAATGTGAATGGACTAAATGCACCATTGAAAAGACACAGAATGGTGAATGGATAAGAAACCATGACCCCATTATTTGCTGCATTCAGGAGACTCATCCCACTACAAGGATGCACACTGACTCAAAGTTAAAGGATGGGAAACAAGTTTACAGGCAAGTAGATCACAAAAGAAGGCAGGAATTGCGATCTTAATATCAGGCAAAATAACCTTTAAACTATCAAAATTTTTTAAAAAGATACAAAAGGACACCACATAATGACAAAATGTTCAATCTATAAACAAGAGATAGCCATCCTAATCATATATGCAACCAACACAGGAGCACCAGCATTTATAAAACAACTACTAAATAAACTAAAAAAAATGTTGACTCTCTAAACTATTATAACAGGGGACTTAAATACCCACTGACAGCCCTAGATAGATCATCGAGGCAAAAAATTAACAAGGAGATCCAGAACCTAAACTTGAAACTTGACCAAATGGACTTAGTGGATATCTACAGATTATTACACCCAACAACCACAGAATGTGCATTCTACTCATCACTACATGGAACACAATCTAAGATTTATCATATTCTTGGTCATAAATCAATCATAAACAAATACCATAAGGTTGAAATCTTGCCATGCACATTCTCAGACTACAGTGGAATAAAAACAAATATCAAACCAATAATATTTCCACAAAACCCACAAAGATATGGGCACTAAACAGCATGATGCTGAACAATAACTGGGTCAACACAGAAATCAAAGAAGAAATTGAAAGATTCCTGGAAACAAATGAAAATGAAGAAACATCTTACCAAAACCTCTGGGATGCCATGACAGCAATTTTAAGAGAGGAATCTATATCTCTACGAGCACACATCAAGAAAATGGAAACAAGCGGGGCTCGGCGACTCAGCCTGTAATCCCGCGCCTTTGGGAGGCTGAGGTGAGTGGATTGCCTGAGCCCGCGGGTTCAAGACCCATCTGGGCAGGCAAGATCTCATCTCTACACTAAAATCAAAAAATTAGCCGGACATGGCAGCACACGCCTGTAATTCCAGCTACTTGGAAGGCTGAGGCAGAAGGATCGCCAGAACCCTGCAGGTCGAGGCTGCGGTGGCTGGGAGTGGTCACTGCACTCCAGTCTGGGCAACAGAGTGAGACTCCAACTCAAAAAAAAAAGAAAGGAAATGGAATCATCACAAGTGGAGAGCCTAACAAATCACCTAAGGGAGGGAGAAAGAGAAGACCACCAAAACTCCAACTTTAGCAGAAGAATCCAAATCACAAAAATAAGAGCCCAAATACGGGACATAGAGGACAAAAATATCATAGAAAACATCAGCAAAGCAAAAAGATGGTTTTTTGAAAGAATTAATAAGATTGATTGGCCCCTAGCCAGAATGACCAAGAAAAAGAGAAAAAGCCCAAATAAACACAATCAGAAATACAAAAGATTAAATCACAACTGACTCCGAAGAAATACAAAAGATTATCAGAGATTATTATGAACATTTATATGGAAAAAATACTTGAAAACCTAGATGAAATGGAGAACTTTCTGACATCACACAAACTCCCCAGGTTAAAACAAGAAAACATTGAGACACTAAATAGGCCAATAACAACCAAGGAAATTCACTCTGTCATACGAAAACTATCTACAAAAAGAAGCCCTGGACTGGATGACTTTCCAGCAGAATTCTAGAAAACCTACAAGGAGGAGATGATACCAATCGTATTGAAAGTATTCCAGGCAATTGAGAAAGATGGAATTCTCCCCAAATCATTTTACAAAGCTAACATTACACTGATAGCCAAACTGGGTAAAAATCCAACAAAGAGAACTACAGGCCAATATCTTTTATTAACATAGATTCAAAAATACTCAACAAGATTCTAGCAATTCAGATTCAAAAACACATCGCAAATATCATTCACCATGACTAAGTAGGCTTCATCCCCAGGATACAGGGCTGGGTCAGCATTCATGAGACCATAAATGTCTTTAAATACATCAACATATGTAAAAGCAAGAAACACATGATTATCTAATTAGATGCATAAAAAGCTTTTGATAAAATCCAGCATCGCTTCTTGATAAAAACCCTCAAACATCTAGGTATAGAAGGAACATACCTCAAAATAGTAAGTGCCATCTACAACAAACCCACAGCTTGCATATTCCTAAATGGTCTGAAACTAGAATCATTTCCCCTGAAAACTGGAACAAAACAAGGCTGTCCACTCTCACCCCTCTTATTCAACATTGTGTTGGAAGTCCCAGTTGAGGCAATTAAACAAGAGAAGGAAATCAGGGGTATCCAAATAGGAAAAGAGGAAGTCAAGTTATCCCTCTTTGCTGATGATATGATCCTATACCTTGAAAATCCAAGAGATATCTGTCAAAAACCTGTTTGCACTGATAAAGGACTTTGGGAAGGTCTCGGGATACAAGATAAATATGCAAAAGAGAGTTGCATTTCCCTACACCAACAACAAGCAGGCAGAGAACCAAATAAAATGCACAATCCAATTCACAATAGCCACCAGAAAGAAAGAAAAAGGAAATACCTCAGCATCTTCCTAATGAGACAAAGAAAGACCTTTGCAATGAAAATTAAAAAACACTGCTTAAAGAAATCCAAGAAGACACAAACAAATGGAAAAACGTTCCATGCTCATGGATAGGAAGAATCAACATTGTTAAGATGTCCATCCTACCAAAGGCAATCTACAGATTCAATGCAATACCCATTAAGATACCAACATCATTCTTTTCAGACCTGGAAATGACAATACGGAAATTCACATGGAAACATAAATGACCATGAATAGCTAAAACAATCCTTAGGAAAAGAAACAAAGCAGGAGGTATCACACTTCCAGACTTCACACTTTACTATAAGGCTACAGTAATCAAAACAGCCTGGTATTGGTACAAGAACAGGCATACAGACCAATGGAACAGAATAGAGACTCCGGAAGCAAAGCCTCAATTCCTCAACCAACTCATCTTTGACAAAGCCTCCAACAACAATCACTAAGGAGAGGAGAACTATTCAGTAAATAGTGCTGGGAAAACTGGCTGACCACATGCAGAAGATTGAAACAGGACCCCTACCTATCACCATACACAAAAATTAACTCTAAATGGATCAAAGACCTCAATGTAAAACCTCAAACTATAAGAATCTTAGAAAGCGCAGGAGACACCCTTATGAAAATTGGAACTGGGAACCAATTCCTATTCAGAATCCTAAAGACCAATACCTTAAGACATAAGATAGACAAGTGGGACCTCATCAAATTAATGAGCTTCTGCAAAGCAAAAGAAACCATCAAGAGAGCAGGGAGACAGCCCACAGAACGGGAAAATATATTTGCCAACTGTTTATCCAACAAAGGCCTAATATCCAGGATCTACAAGGAACTCGAACATGCCAGAAGGGGAAAAACAAAAACAAAAACAAGCAGCCCCTTTAAAAAGTGGGCCAAAGGCATGAATAGACACTTCTCAAAAGAAGATATACGGGGAGTCAGTAGACATATGAAAAAGTGCTCAGCCTCACTTATCATCAGAGAAATGCAAATCAAATCCATACTGAGATACCACCTCACCCCGGTAAGAATGACCATCCTTAAAACAGACCACAACAGATGCTGTCGAGGATGTGGAGAAAAAGAAACACCTCTACACTGCTGTGAGAAAGCAAACTGGTGCAGCCCCTTTGGAAGACAGTGTGGTGATCCCTGAAAGAACTAGAAATTGACCTTCCATATGACCCAGCAATTCCCTTATTGGGAATATACCCAGAGGAACTCAAATCATTCTAAAGAAAAGATACCTGCACACGTATGCTTGTTGCAGTTCTATTCACAATAGCAAAAATATGGAACCAACTGTGTTGCCCATTGAAGTTAGATTGGATTAAAAAATGTGGTACCTACACAAGGGAATATTATGCAGCCATAAAGAAGGACAAATATATGAACATTGCAACAACTTGGATGGATTTGGAGTCGATCATACTCAGTGAATTATCACAGAAAACAAAGAACAGAGTTCCATATGTTCTCACTCATAAGCGGAACTTGAACAATTATAATGCTATAAGAAAGCAATTGGCAGTAGTGGGAAACTGCTAGAGGAGGGTGGATGGCATTGGCAGTTGAGGGAAACTGCTAGGGGAGGGAGGAGCATACCACATCAACAAGGATATCTTCATGATCAATGTTTGTATACCTAAGCCTGATATGTATCCCACATATTTATAATTAAAATTAAAATTTTTTTAAAATGCTAGACTTGAAAAAAAGTGTTGGAATTATAAGCGTAAGCCACCTTTGATATCTTGATATATGTATACGGTGGAATAATTATTGTAGTCTACATAATTAAAATATCTATTACCTCTACTTAGTAGCCATCTTTGTATGTGTGGTAATATTAAGTTTAACATATATCCTTTTTATCAAATAACATACCTAAAAACAGAGGGTTTTTTTGTTTTTTGGTTTTGGGTTTTTTTTTTTTGAGACAGGAACTTTTTCTGTCACCCAGGCTGGAATGCAATGACACGATCCTGCCTCACCTCAGATGTCACGTCGTGGACGTAGATGATCCTCTCTCTCCAGCCTCCCAAGTAGCTGGAATTACAGTTGCATGCCACCACACGTGGTTATTTATTTATTTACTCATTTATTTATTTATTTTGTAGAGATGAGTTCCCGCTATGTTTCCCAGGTTGGACTCAAACTCCTGAGTCCAAGCGATTCTCCTGCCTCCACCTCCCAAAGTGATGGGACTACAGGTGTGAGTGGGCCAGGTCTGAAACGACTTTAGTCTGGTTTTATCACTGCACAGGGCAGCCTTCCCCAGTGCATGGTATCTAATGTGCCCACAACCTGCCCAGTTTTCAGAAGACAGACTGCCTGAGTCTCAGATGGCCCATCCAAAGCAACATGATGTGTGTTTCCCAGAGAGTTTTCAACTCTGTGCTGAGCATTTCAGATAACAAGATCTGTAGGTTGTGTTGTGCTGATTTTGAAATAAAAGCTGTGGATGCATCTGCTATGTGTGAATGACTCCCTGTGTCCTGCAACAGGGAAGTCTCCCCATTGACACCTGCCTCCTGCTGCATGGAGACCGAAGCGCCATATGGTATTCCCATCACCAGTATAGAAAACACTCACTCCTTCCAGTGTGGACACCAACACAGGATCACCACTTGGAAAATGACCAAGCTTTTTTTAACCAATTAAACTCTTCTGCAAATTCTCCATCCTTTTTGACATCTGCAGACACACATGTTTTAGAGTCTCCAACACTATTAAAAGTCATCTCCTCCTGATAAATTCTGTGTCCACCTTCTCGTACCTGGGGGCACTCGGCTAGGTCCAGAGTTGGGAGGCAGGGTATGGAGGAGGGGCAGTGCCAGATCCACCAGCTCCAACCTGACCAGGTTATCCTGGATGAGAGCTTGTCCTGCTCCAGTCACCACCACTTCCCGAGATGATAGAGAAAAAACAAAGCCCTTTAGCATCCCCGCCAACTCCCAGTGGAAACCAGAACCTGACGGTGGACGAATGGGCAATGAGCATCTCGTTATCCTTCCCCCTTCAAGTTTTTTTTCCTTCTTATTTCACTTATCATAACTTCCTGAGCCCCTTCCATGTTGTTGCAGGTGGTATAATTTATTTTTTAAAGGGTGAATAATATTCCATTGTGTGTATATATGTGAATGTGTGTATATGCATATGACTCACATTGTCTTTACTTATCTGTTGAAGAACATCGAGGTTATTTCCAAATCTTGGCTTTTCTGAATAATGTGTCAGTGAACATGGCAATAGAAGTATATTTTTGCAATTGAGTTTTAAATTCCTTTAGATATATGAGGGGAGATCCCCAAAAATATAGAAACTTTTTATTAAAATGTATGTAATGCTGGTGTGGGAGAGGGGGAGAAATAATGTCAATAAGGGTACCTGATCTCAAACCTGGCAAAGTGGGGCTAAAGGGAGGCCCAAACTTTACCTGTGCAATGTCCATTTGTATACATATTCCTGAATTGTATCTTTAAAATAAAATATAAAAAAAAATTAGATGAAATTTGTGTATTTACTCTTACATGTTTAAACTTTGGTGAGCTTCAAAGTACTCTCTGTTTGATGCAATACACCTACCAAGACACTTTATCCACTGCGCAATACAGTTTTTTAACTTGTCAATTTTGATGCCTTTTAGTGCTTTTGCCATTTTTTGTTTTACCTCTTTCATATCTGTAAAACTTTCCCTTTAACAACTGTTTTTTTTCTAATCTGGGGAAACAATATGTAGTCACTCTGGGAGAAATGGAATGAATAGGGATGGTGGGGCATGGGATTCACACTGTTTTGGGTAAAAATCTGTGGAAAACTCAGCAATGTGCTTGGCAGGCTCATTGTGGGGGTGGAAGAACCAGTCACCTTTTTGCCACAACTCAGGACATGTCTTCCACAAATCATAATGTGACCATTCAAAATGTCCAGATATAAAATTTGATTGACATTTGATCCTGAGAAACAAATTCTGAGTGTTTGACAAGGGGTCTGCCTTCCAAAAGATAATTCCAGTTTTTTTGAGGTGTACCCCCTTGTATATCCAGAAGTGTGATTGCTGCATCATATTGTACCTCTGTCTTTATTTTTTTAGGAGACTTCATACTATTTTCCATAACGTCTGTACCAATTTGCATTCCTCTCAACAGTGTACAAGGCTTTCTCTTCATCCTCACCAACACTTCTCCTTTGCCTTTTTCAGAATAGATTTCCTAACAGGGGTGAAGTGACAGCTCTTCATAGTTTTGTCTTCTGTTTCCCTGATGATGAGAGATGTAGAATTTCTTTTCATGTGGCTGTAGACTACTCAATTTTTTTCTTTTTCTTTTTTAAAATCTCAACCATTTTCTTTTATGCCTTTTTTTGTTGTTGTCTTTTCAGTTGGAGTCTCATTCTGTCACCCACGTTGAAGTTCAGCGGCATGCACACAGTCACTACAGCCTTGATCTGTTGGGCTCGGGTGGCCCTTCTACCTCAACCTTCCAAGTAACTGGAACTGCAAACATGTGCCCCATGCCCTGCTAATTTTTTTATTTATTGTAGAGATGAGGTTTCGCCATACTGCCCAGGATGGTCTTGACCACTGGACTCATGCAATCTTTTTGCCTCTGCCTCCCAGAGTGGTGGGATTAAAGTTGTGAGCTACCACGCCCAGTGCATCTTTTATTTCTGTTGGTTTTTCAGCCTCAGTAATGACAGTTCTAGGATAATAAATCCACAGGGGATTCCTTTACTTTTCTTTTTTGAAGTTTAATTCTTTATTTTATTTTAGGATGTGGGGTGCAAGACTATCTGAATTTTTTCCTTTGAGTTGTATCTGTTTAGGTACTTTGCCCATATTGTAATAGAGTTGTTTGCATTTTAGGTATTGAGTTCTATGTGTTCACTACATAGTTTAAATGACAACCCCTTATCTGATACATGATTTGTAAATATTTTCTTCCCACTCTGTAGGTTGCCTTTTCATTTAGTTGATTGTTTCCTTTGCTATAGTTTGCTATAATCCCAAGAGTTTATTTTTGCTTTTGTCATCTGTGCTTTTGATCTCATATCCAAATAATTATTGCCAAGACCAATGAAAGTTTTTCCACATGCTTTTTTTCCTAAGTGTTTTACAATTTTAATATGATGTTTAAGTCTTTCACCCATTTTGAGTTATTATTTGTGGATGGTGTGGGATAGGGCCCAATTTTACTTTTTTACACTTGGATATCTAGTTTTCCCAGAACCCTCTGTTGAAGAGACTGTCCTTACTCCATTGTGTGTTTTTGGCACTTTAATAAATGATCAGTTGACTTAAATATGTGTATTTTTCTAGGTTCCATTGGTCTATATATCTATCTTTAGTTCATTACCATACCGTTTTGATTATTTAGTTTTACAACATATTTTGGAGTCAGAAAGTGTGAAGCCTCCAGCTTTGCTCTTCTTGCACAAGATCGTTATAAGTATTGGAGGTGCTTTTTGGTTCTAAATGCATATAGGATTTTTTTTCTATTTCTATGAAAAATGCCATTGGGATCTGTATAGGGATTGTATTATATTTACATGTCACTTTCCACAGCTCCTGGTAACCACAATTCTATTCTTTCATGAATTTACTATTTTAGGTTCCTCATATAATTGGAATCATTCAATATTTGTCCTTCTATGTCTGGTTTATTTGACTGCATATGTCCTCCAGGTTAATCCATTTTGTCACAAAGGGAAGAATTTCCCTTTTGTTATTTCTACTCAGAATATAAGCACATTTCTGAAACAGTCACATTATGTGAGATTAGTAAACAGGACAGACTAAACATATTATTTAAAATAAAACAGGCCCCGGCCTGCCCCAAATTGACACCACCTGTGGAGGCCCTCAGCTCCCACCACTTGGAGCTTCCAGTTCCCTCCCGAGGCATACTGCCCCATCCCATCCCCAGCTGCCACCACCCACAGATGCCCTAAGCTTCAGCCCCACAGAGCTCTGGGCTTCCTCCTGACCACAACTGTCCTACCCCACCTCCATACACCACCACCCATGCTGGCCCTGGGTTCCTGACCCATGGAGCTCCAAGATCCCTCCCCAGCTGCAATGCCCTGCCATGCCCCCAGCCACCACTGCCCATGGAGGCCCTCACCTCTTGTCCAGTGGAGCTCCAGGCTCCTTCCTGGCTGCAATGTCCTGCCCCAACCCACCTACCCCCGGCTGCTGCTGTCATTAAAGGTTTTCCGCTCCCACCCTGGCTGCACCTCCCCAGACCACCTCTACAAGAAACACTTAAGAAGGTATTAAACACAGAGGAAAAGGGAGAAAGAATGACAATGTTCTTCACAAGAGTACAGAAAAAAGATTGAAAACACACATGAATCAACCCAAAATACAAAAAGAAAGACAACAAACAAGTACAATAACAACTCTATAAGAACCTCATGACAGGGATAAACCCTCAAATTTCAATAATTAACCTGAATGTGAATCGTCTAAATACATCACTAAAAACACAGAATGGCAAAATGAATAAAATATCATAAGGCAACAATATATTGCCTCCAAGAGACTCATCTCACCAGAAGGGACACTCACAGTCTCAAAGGAACAGAATGGGTAGCAAAATTTCAGGCAAATGGGACACAAAAGAAAGCTAGAGTTGCAATCTTAATCGAAGACAAAATACCCTTTAAGATATCAAAAATTTAAAAGACGAAGAAGGTCACTATTTAATGATAAAAGTTTCAAGCCATCAACAAGAAATATCCATCTTAAACATATATGTACCCAACATAGGAACACCAACGTTTGTAAAGCAGCTTCTAGGCAAACTTAAAAAGGAAATTGACTCTAACACTATCATACCTGGGGACTTTAATACCCCACTCACATCCCTAGACAGATCATGAAGGCAAAAATCAGCAAGGAGATCCAGAACCTCAATGAGACTCTTAACCTAATAGACACTTAATTGATACATACAGAACACTCCACCCAACGACCACCGAGTATATATTCTACTCATCACCACATGTACCATACTCCAAGACCAACCACATCATTGGCCATAAATCAAACATAAAAACAATTCATAAGACTAAAATTTTGCCATGCAGCTTCTCAGACCACAGTGGAATAAAAATAAATATAAACACCAGCAAAGTTCCCTCAAAACTCACAAAGACATGGACACCAAACAGTAACTAACTCCTGGGTAAATTATGAAATCAAAACAGAGATTAAAAGGTAGCTGGAAACAAATAAAAATGAAGAAACATCTTACCAAAACCTCTGGGATGATATGAAAACAGTAGTAACAGGGGAATTCATACTTTTAAAAACACACATGAAGAAAATTGAAAGATCACAAATTAACAGGCTAACAAGTCACCTAAGGAAACTGGAAAAGAAAGACCACCAAAACCCTAACTTCAGCAGAAGAATCCAGATCACCAAAACAAAAGCCCAAACCAGGACATAGAAGACCAAAAGATAATACAAAAAAATTAACAAAACAAAAAGCTGGTTCTTTGAAAGGCTAAAAAAAGATAGATGGTCCCCTAGCCAGACTGACCAAGAAAAATAGAGAAAAAGCCCAAATAAACTCAATAAGAAACACAAAAGATGAAGTCACAACTGACCCTGAAGAAATACAAAAGATTATCAGAGACTACTATGTACAATTGTATGGAAACAAACTTGAAAACCTAAAGGAAATGGAGGACTTTTTGATATCACACAACCTCCCTAGGTTGAAACAAAAGGAAGGTGAGACCCTAAATAAGCCAATTATAATCAAGGAAATTCATTATGTCATAAGAAAACTACCTACAAAAAAAAAGTCCTGGACCACATGGCTTTCCAGCAGAATTCTACAAAACATACAAGGAGGAACTGATACCAATCCTATTGAAAGTATGCCAGGCGATTGAGAAAGATGGAACTCTCCCCATATCATTTTATGAAGCTAACATCACATTGATACCAAAGCCAAGTAAAGACCCAACAACAAAAGAGAACTACAGGCCAATATCTTTGATGAATATAGATGCAAAAATTCTCAACAAGATCCTAGAAAACCAGATTCAACAACACATCTCAAAAATCATCCATCATGACTAAGTAAGCTTCATCCCCGGAATGCAAGGCTGGCTCACCATACGTAAGACCATGAATGTAATTACATACATCACCAGACTTAAAAACAAAAACCACATGATTATATCATTAGATGCAGAAAAAGCTTTTGATAAAATCCAGCACCCCTTCTTGATTAAAAACCCTCGAACATCTAGGCATAGGAGGATCATACCTCAAAATAGTAAAAGTCATCTACTAGAAAACCAAAGCCAGCATACTCCTAAACAGACAAAAATTGGAACCATTTCTCTTAAAAACTGGAACAAGACAAGTATTCCCATTCTTATCTCTCCTGTTCAACATAGTTTTGGAAGTCCTAGCTAGAGCAATCAGAGAAGAGAAGGTGATCAGGGGTAACCAAATAGGAAAAGAGAAAGTCAAGTTATCTCTCTTTGCAGATGGCATGTTTGTATACCTTGAAAACCCAAGTGAATCAGCCAAAAACCTCCTTGTACTGATAAAGGACTTTGGCAAAGTCTCAGGGTATAAAATAAATGT
>NW_007231797.1:0-12015 GCF_000164805.1 Carlito syrichta | reverse complement strand
CAGGAGGTATCATACTCCCAGACTTTAAACTATATTATAAATCCACAATAATCAAAACAGACTAGTATTGGTACAAGAATGGGCGTATATACCAATGGAATAGAATTGAGGTTCCAGAAGCAAAATCTCAATTTCTCAACCAATTCATTTTCGACAAAGCCTCCACCACCCACTACGGGGGAGAGGAAAACCTATTTAGTGAATGGTGTTGGGAAAACTGGCTGACCACATGGATAAGATTGAAATAGAAGGCCTACCTTTCTCCATACACAAAAATTAACTTTAAAGGAATAACAGACCTAAATGTAACATCTCAAACTGTAAGAAACTTAGAAAATCCCAGAGACATTCCTATGAAAGATCTCCCAAAGGATATTTGCATTGCTGGATGTCAGGCGTTTTCACAATATATGCTGACATCCTCCAGTATATGTAACCTGGATGCTGTCAGCCATTGGAATGCATCATCCTGATAATTCAAAGTTCTCTCCTTTCAAAAGTCAGTGGGCCTGATGGGTGAGATGGTCTCTCCCATGGACCCTACCTGCCTGTACTGCAGTTTTGCAAGTCTAGCAAGAACTGACTTGCATTTCAAGCACATCTCAGGATGGAGACTTTTAGAGGGGAAAGCAAATTTGCAAAAAAGAAAAGACTTCAAAACTCCAGATAATAAATACATCTTAAAATAAAACAAAAATTGAATAGCAATTGTAAATTAAATATAACTACCATATCATACACATATGGTTGAAATTTTATTAATGCTTAGGTTGGCATTCAGTATCTATGCAGTGTTTAAAAAATGGTTCTAAAATATGGAACTAATTGAGTTCATTTTTCTGTGTGTAGTCTTCAAACCGACATATTAAATTTTCCCAGAAGTTATTCTGTTAGGAGGGTGTAGAAAAAGGTTCATAGAACAGGAGCACCATCGGAGATGATTACTCAAAATACTGAATAAAGAGAAAATCTCCCATAGCATAATGAACAGCATGGAAATTAGCTGGAGGGTGAATCTGTTTCAGAAAAGGGAAGCCTTGAGAGCCAAGCATAAGTCAGGTAGAAAGATGGTGGTCATTTGAAATAGGATGTCATGGTGAAGAATCAGTGTATTCCCTTTTTTTGTGAGTCAGAGTCTCACTCCGTCACCCAAGCTGGAGTGCATTGGCACACTCATGGCAACACGAGCATCAACCTACTGGAATCTGATGATCCTTCTACCTCAGTCCTCCAAGTAGCCAGAACTACAGGCATGCGCTACCATGCCCGACTATTTTTCTTTTTTTCTTTTTTTTTTTTTTGAGTTGGAGTCTCACTCTGTCGCCCAGACTGGAGTGCAGTGGCCGCTCCCGGACACCGCAGCCTCGGACTGCTGGGCTCCGGCGATCCTTCCGCCTCAGCCTTCCCAGTAGCCGGAATTACAGGCATGCGCTACCACGCCCGGCTGATTTTTTTTTTTGATTTATTGTAGAGATGAGGTCTCGTTGCCCAGGTGGGTCTCGAACCCGCGGGCTCAGGCAATCCACTCACCTCAGCTTCCCACAGGCGCGGGATTACAGGCTGAGCCACCGAGCCCGGCTTGCACTTTTTTTTTTTGAGTTGGAGTCTCACTCTGTCGCCCAGATTGGAGCACAGTGGCTGCTCCCGGCCACCACAGCCTCGACCTGCTGGGCTCCGGCAATCCTACCGCCTCAGCCTTCCAAGTAGCCGGAATTACAGGCATGTGCTACCATGCTCGGCTGATTTTTTATGTATTGTAGAGATGAGGTCTCACTGCCCAGGCGGGTCTCGAACCTGCGAGCTCAGGCAATCCACTCACCTCAGCCTCCTGAAGGTGTGGGTGTTTTTCTTTTCTTTAGTTGTAGAGATGAGGTCTCACCAAGTTGCCCAGGCTGGTCTCAAACTCGTGGGCTCAGGCAATCCACTTGCCTCGGCCTTGGAAAGTGCTGGGATTACAGACTGAGCCACCAAGCTCAGCCAGGATCAGTATATTTTTCAAACAATTTCATGGAGAGAGAACCAATTTGAATTGGAGTGAAAAAAAGGAGTGCACAAAAGAATGTTGTGATGCTTTTTAGTTTTTTGAGTCAGGGTCTCTGTCACCCAGGCTGAAGTGCTGTGGCATAATCACAGCTCACCATAGCCTCAACCTCCTGGGCTCAGGCAAGCCTTCCATCTTAGTCTCCCAATTAGATGGAACTAGAAGTGTATGCCACTGCACCTGTCTATTTTTTGTAGAAACAAGGTCTCCCTGTGTGGCCCAGGCTGGTCTCAGACTCCTGGGTTCAAGCAATCCTCCCACCTTGGCCTCCCTAAGTGCTGGGATTACTGGTGTGAACCACTGTACCCAGCCTGGGATGCTTTTTAAAAGACATCAGATTAAGGATTGCCTATGAGGGAAGGCAAGCTCTCTGATATAAATTGCATGGATATGGGAACTAGAGATTTTTTCTGTCTCCATCATGTGAAGCTGAGATTTGGGCATATTGACAAGAAACAGGTTCCATGGGGGCACTCTCACATCTCTCAGGTGAGGAAAAAGTTTACAGTGGAGCCCATTATTAATCTTGAAGCAATGTGGGAGGAGGCATGTAGATACATATGCCCACATAGGCATGTGTGTATAATGGAACAGAGTTATATGCTTGCATGTGCACCTATGTGCAGATTAAAATCAAATTGTGTTTACTTCTTATCAATAATATTGGAAGATTTTAAATTTAAAAAATCAAATATAATTGGCAGCAGTGAAAAAACTTCTGGGGGAGGCACACTTCATGAATAAGTGTATCTGATCTCCAACCAGGTGAAATGAGGACCACAGTGAGGCCCACACTTTACCTACACAATGACTGTTTGTATACCTAACCCTGAATTGTACCCCACATTTTTAAAATAAAAAAATATACATTTTTCCTAAAGTTTGAAAGCCTCAATAACTTAGGCTTCTCTCATTCCCAAATCAGGACAAATTACAACTACTAGCAAATAAAAAGTACTGCAAGATGATTGCATACTTAATATTTTTGGCGCTATTAGGATTAGAATCAGTAAGCATGTCAGTAACCTGATAATTTAAAAATGATTTCTACAGTTGAAGTTCTGGATAATGGCTTATTATTATTCAGAGGTAATTATTCTTTGGTTGATAATCATACATTCTTTAAATTGTTTGATTTTTATCAATAAGCAAAGTTCCATAGCCATCAAAAAAAATCATAATACTAGAGAAATAACAAACTGCTTTAAACTTAAAGTCTATTTTAATCTGATTGTATATGCCCATGCTGGTTGTTTATTGGTTAAATGTTCATGCACTGTATTTTTTAATTTTTCTACTTGTGTACTTATATTTTAGGTATATATTTTAAAATATTCAACTGTATACACTGAATGATTTTTTAAATGTTATTAGGATAGTCTTTAAAGTGAATGGCTAGTGGATATATTTGGAGTGGGTTTCATATACTTCCTGTGTGCTTTGTTTTCTTTCTCATGTCTATATTAATTTCCTCTACAGCAATTTTAAAAAATAATTTTAATTTACACTCTATAAGTTGAAAACTCTAGCAGTTAAAATGACATGGAATGCATTCTTTCTACTTATTCCTTATATTCCAGCTATGCAGCAAGTCCTCACTTAACGTGGTGCCTGTTCTTAGAAGCCACAACTTTAAGGGGAATGACCTAGAAGAAAGCACATTTTTCCACAAGCGAATTGATATGTTCAAGAATTAAGTAGCTATGGGATATTTCTGGTCACAAAAACATCACCAAATTTTTGTTTCCCATTTTTATTTTAGAGTCACGGGTATACATGCCTGCGCATTACATGAACATATTGTGTAGTGGTGGATATGGGGTTCCAGATGGCCCATTTCCCCGAAAAGTGACCCTTGTGTCCCCACAGGTAATTTCTGAACCCTAATCCTCCTTCTCACCATCGCCCCCATTGGTATCCCCAGTGTCTATTATTCCATCTTTGTGACTATTTAGCTCTCGCATACAAACTTCTAAATAAAGACTCCAAACATTCTTAATAGTAAACATTGAAATAAATGTGACTATTCATACATTTAAGAAAGACGAACCAAAGTAAATCAGAAAATTACTTATCTGATTTGAATGTACCCGTGAATGACGACGGTCATGGTGGTGCTGGGTTCAATCAGGGGATACATAGTTGCGTAGCAAAAATTATAAGGAACACCCCCTGCCATCACGCTGTTTAAAGGCAAACAATAACAAAAATAGCTAGATCATTGAGTGTTTTGTACTGCATCGTTTCTTTTCGTGCATTTTCACTTTTATTGCAGACTTTGCGAATTCTTACTTTACAAAGATTTGTGTTCACTCATTCATTCATTCATTCATTTTCCAAGCCCTGGTTCCTGGAACCGAGACTCACAGTTCAGAGGCAGAACCCCACCTGGACAGAGCACTGAGCCAACGCCAGAGGGCGCTCAAACCCACACCTGCACTCAGTCAGACGGGACAACACAGACCTGCCCATTAACTTAATGCGCACATCTTGGGGATGTTGGAGCACCCCAGAAAATCTGCGCGGACACAGAATGAGCGCGCAGACTCCCCACCGACGGAGGCCTCCATTAAGAATGTGATTTTTACTTTTCTCATCAACGTTATGATAAAATGATGTTAAACAAAAGGACACTATTCAAGGACCTGTGGTATCTGTTTTTAAAAATATTTTAGGACTATCACACTCAGTGATCTATCACAGACACAAAGAACTGAGTAGCACGTGTTCTCACTCATAACCATTATCATAATATTATAAGAAAGAGATCGGCAGTAGTGGGAAAATGCCCCAGGGAGGTGGGCACACTTCCTCAATAAGGGTAACTGATCTCAAACCAGGTGAAGTGGGACCAAAGTGAGGCCCAAACTTTATCCGTACAATGACAGTTTGTATATCTGACCTTGAATTATACCCATCTTTAAAATTAAAATTTAAAAAAACTCTAATGAACTCACACCTGGAATGCAAGCACTTTGGGAGGTGGAGGTGAGGGGATTGCTTGAGCCCAAGGTTCAAGACCAGCCTGGGCAACTTGGTAAGGTTTTGTATCTACAATAAATAAAAAAACAAATTAGCTGGGTGTGGTGGTTCTTCTAGTCCCAGCTACTTTGGAGGCTGAGGTGGAGGGATCCTCTGAGACCAGTAGGTCGAGGCTGCGTGGCTGTGAGCATGCCACTGCACTCCAGCCTGGTCAATAGAGTGAGACTCCAACTCAAAAAAAATCTACAATTGAATATGATGAAATATGTTTGACTAGTAATTAGTCTAGTGATACTTCATAGAAAAATGGATATTTTCTGATTGCATTTGTCAGTGTATGATGGGCACTCTATTACTCCTGTTGTATGTTTTTTAATTTTTTATACTAATTTCTTCTAGGTCTATATTTAAGTGTTGGTGTGTGAGAGCTAAATGGTCACAAAGATGGAAATAATAGACACTGGGGACACAAATAACGTTGGGGAGGGGAGTAGGGAGGTGGATTAGGGTTCATAAATTACCTATGGGGCAGAAGGTTCACTATTTGGGGAATGGGCCACCTGAGACCCAAGGAGAATGTGCAGACTCCACACAGACAGCGACCCCCACTGGCAATGTGATTTTTTTTTCCTCATTAACATTATGATAAAATGACGTTAAGCAAAATGACATTATTCAAGGACCTGTGGTATCTGTTTATAAAAATCTCTAAAGAGCCCAGACCATAATTCAAACACTTTGGGAGGCCTAGGTGAAAAGATCACCTGAGCCCGAGGGTTCGATCTCACCCTGGGCAATTCGGTGAGACCTCGTCTCTACAACAAATACAACAATCAGCCCTGGCATAGTGGTGCCTATAGTTCCAGCTACTTTGGAGGCTGAGGTGGAAGGATACCCTGAACCCAAAAGGTTGAGGCTGCGGTGGCCATGAGTGAGCCACTGCACTCCAGCCTGGGTGACAGAATGAGACTTCAACCCCACCAAAAAATTCACCAATTGAATAAGCGAAATATGTAATTAGCCTTGTGGTGACTGAATTTGCCAGTGTATAATGGGTGCTTCACTACACCAGTTTTTTGTTTTTAATTTTTTGATATTAACTTCTTCTGTATTATTATTATTTTAGAAAGCACGATTTGCTGAGTGGAAATAGAAGCGCCCACAGTGGGAGGGGACATGAAGGGGTTGCCCTGTATTATTTTTTTTTAACAATTTTACATTTTACCCCTCTCATTTTGGAGGTTGTATATTCAGTGTCTAATATTCTTTAACCTAGAAAATACAGCACAATTTTTAACATTTTTATTTTTTTAAAGTTGGATTTCACTCTAGCACCCAGACTGAAGTGCAGTGACACGATCATGGCTTACTGTAACCTCGAGCTGCTGTACTCAGGCAATCTTTCTGGCTCAGCTTCCCAAGTAGCTTGGACCACAGGGATGCACCCCGATGTTTGGCTATTTTGTTTCATTTTTTTCTAGAACCAAGTTCTCACTATGTTTCCCAGGCTGGTCTCAAACTCCTGAAGCAGTTCTCCCACCACAGCCTCCAAAAGTGCTTGGATTACAGGTGTGAGCTACCAAACCTGGCCACTACAACACACTTTTAAAAACTGATAACAGTGTGACTAATACAGTTAACTTCACCTGGATTATACTTCACCTGGACTTTCCAACAACAATCGATTTACTTTTTCCCAATTTTTATAAATTTTGTATTAAATAATAATGTCACACACAGGTCATAAATGCACAGCCCAGTGAAATCTTACCAACTGAGGCCACTTCTATGAACACCTGGATCAAAAGTTGGATATCTTTGGTCCTCCCTCATCCCAGAGACACATTTTGCTCTTAGATTTTGGAATGGATTCTGCTGAAGTAACAACACTCTGTCTTTTGTGTTTAATTTGCTTCATGCAGCCTATATTGTATTTTAGAAATATCACCAGAAATAAATGACCACTCTTATGTCATATTTGGGGCACAAAATATCTCTGAACGATAAACAGAGCCAGATACAGGATGTCCAGGTTTTTCTCCCTTCACTGACCACCAGGGACCAGTTAGTAGCCTTCCATCAGCCCTGAAAGGGTTATGTCATGGTGTATCAAAAGAAGAAGGAAGTTCCTGATGTACTGCCAAAATCCTACCTTCACTTACTTCCCTACTATATGTACAATAATAGGCCAAATTTAAAGTGATTTCACATAACATTTTGTGCTTTATATCTTGATTTCTTATAATCCCCCCCCCATGAGCTGAAATTAAAATCTACTCATAGTTATGTTGGAGTCAACTGTCAGTTGAAGAATTCATGAATGAGGGAATGTGTTAGCACTCTCCAGTCTGCCCGTGACATTCATTCTCCAGCCTCCATTCTGTCCCTCCTTCTTTCTTCATCCACCCATCTCAAAGCCCTCTGACATCACTAAAACTCCTAAAGATCCCCAATCATGGGATCCCTCCTGTGCCCCCAAGGATCCCCAAGTCTGGGCAACTCCTTAATCCCATTCCAGAGACCTCAGAAAATCCCTTTATAACATCTATTGCCATGGAACTCACAGCCTTCATCCCTTCTTTCCAGTGTGGTTGATCCACACCTTCCTTGCTGTTCCAAGGAACTCAGACCATTTCCCACATCCTCTGTGACTCTGCCTCAACCTCCCCAGCCCTCAAGAGCAGGGCGTCCTCATCTTATTCCTCAATCCCAGTCTCTACCCAGCCACAGTTCCGCCCTCCAGGACCAGAGACCTCATCCTTCCCACCATCCTCATCACCCTGATCCCAGGGTGTTTTCCTGTGTCCCCCCTTCCCCTGCCTACCATCCCAGGCTCCTTGCCCTCTTCTAGGTGCCCTCTCTCCCTTGGGTTAAAACTACCCTAGCATCTGCAACCCTCTTTGTTTCTTTCTTTGTTTCTTTGTTTCTTTCTTTCTTTCTTTCTTTCTTTCTTTCTTTCTTTCTTTCTTTCTCTTTCTTTCTTTCTTTCTCTCTTACTTTCTTTTTTTTTTCTTTCTTTCTTTCTTTCTTTCTTTCTTTGTTTCATTGTTTCATTGTTTCCTCTTTCTTTCTATTTTTTAAAATGATTTTTAAATTTGAAGTTGTGAGGTACAAGAAGAGATTTACTACTTAAGCTGCATGCAGGTGAAGTTTCAGCTTCTAGTTGGCCTTTTCTACCACTGGTAGTGGACCAGTTAGCCAGTGTATTGGACGAATGTTCTCCCTTTTCCCTCCCCCACTCCGTTGCAGAGTTCAGAGTCTGCCGGCCCCACTTTTGTGCTCCTGTGTAGTGATCGGGGTCTGCCAATGAGTGATAACTTGCAATATTCAATTCTTTGGGTTTTGGGGGTTTTTTTGTGTGTTGGAGCCTCACTCTGTAGTCAAGGCTGGAGCGCAGTGGCATGGTCACAGTCACTCCAACATTGAATTGCTGGGCCCTGGAGACCCTTCCACTTCAGCCTTCCAAGTAGCCGGAACTACAGGTACTTGCTACCATGCCTGGCTAATTTTTAATTTATTGTAGAGATGAGGTATCACTAAGTTTCCTGGGCTGGTCTAAACCCATGGGCTCAGGCAATTCACTTGTCAAGGCCTCCCAAAGTCCTGGGATTACAGACTGAGTCACCCAGCCCAGCCAGTTCTTTGTTTCTGATAGTTCACTTGGCATGAGGGCCTCCTTCAAGTTGCTGTGAAGGCCATGGTTTTGTTCTTCATGGCTGCATAATACCCCTTGGTGACTGTCCTATTACAGACATGCGGTCTCCTGTGCCATTACCCATTCTGCTCTCATTGTCTTTCCCCAGGTATCTCCCCCCTACTAACCCCTCATTCCCACGTTCCCTGCACCAGAATTCACCAGCGAGTCTCCTGTGCACTCACTTTCGGACACACACTGCCTCCATTTTGACCTCTAGGTGAATTTCAAGCCCTTGTACCTTTCATCACGCTTCCCTCTCCCCATCACTCTACCTCCCCCACATGCCTTGAGTTAATTAAGTTCCACCCGTGCCCCTTCCCTGTGCGCTCACTTTTTTTAAAGACAGGGTCTCACTTTATCCCCAGGCTGGAGTGCAGTGACACAATCACAACGCAGTACTCCGCCCACACGCAACCAGCCAGCTCATCACCTGGGTTCCACTCAATTCCTCAGGCCCCGCCCACAACCCGGGGCCCCCTCCACAACCCAGTGCCCTGCCCAAAGCCCAAGCCCTGCCCACACTGGCCAACATACCCATGTCTCAGGCCCCGCCTACAACTCTCAAATCCAATCAATTCCGCAGGCCACACCCGTGGACTAAGCTGTCCCTTTTTTTTTTTTTTTTGAGTCAGGGTTTCACTTTGTCACCTAGGGTGAGGTGCAGCTGAGCAATCATGGCTCACTGCAACTTCGATTTCCTGGGCTCAGGCAACACAACCACCTCATCCTTCTGAATAGCTGGGACTACAGGCATGTGCCACCATGCATTGATAAACGTTTTGTTTTGTTTTGTGTGTAGAGATGAGGTCTCTTATGTGACCCACGCTGGTCTCAAAACTACTGAGCTTAAGCGATCCTTCTGCCTTGGCATCTCAAAGTGCTGGCATTGTAGGCATGAGTTCCCTGTCAACCCCTGTACCTCATTTTACCCTGCCCTGTAACACACCTTCCCCAGATCACTCCCCTGCACTCCACCTTTGCCACCATGAGTCTTGACCTGAGGTGGACAGGCTCATAGCACCTCATGAGGTTGCATGGGGGAAATGTGGCATCTCCAAGGGTTGTTGTAGGGAGGAAGGAGGGTGAGAAGGGAGAAAGCACCCTCTTTTCAGGCATCCAGAGACCAGGAGATGCCATTGTCTTCCTCATGTGGGAACCTCCTGGATGTGCACACACACATGCTGAGGTGTGCATAGCCTTGATCCGTGTGAGTGGGGCAGTGTGAGAGTGTGTGAATGTGAGTGTGGGTGAGTGTGAGCTTGTTATGGAAGGTGTGGAAGGTCTCTGTGACTGCTTGTGTGTTTAAGAATGTGGGTGTCATTGACTGAATATTTGAGTGTGTGTCACCTGTGTGTGGTTGCCTCTGTGTGTGTGGTTGGGGCTTTCCATCATATGGTACAAATAATTCTTACTTAGGAAACTTCAGGGCATTGAATAGGAGTAGACCAGGATCAAATATGCATTTGTCGGAGGGAAAACTGAAAGACTAATTTGAACTCTTATTTTATACTGCTATCTTTTTTTTATTTTAAAGATGTGAGATACTATTCAGAATTAGATATACAAATGGACAACGTGCAGGTGAAGTTTGGGCCTCCTTGTGGTTGCCACTTTTCCTGGTTTGAGTTCAGATACCCTTAATGATGTTGTGTCCTCCCCTACACTCCAGCAGTATCCTGCTACTGCCAATTCCTTTCTTATTGTATTATGGTAAATGTTCAGGGTACACTTGTGAGTGACAACATGTGGTACTCTGTTCTTTGTTTCTGTAATAGATCACTGAGTATGATAGACTCTAATCCACCCAAGTTGCTGTGGAAACCATATGTTTATCCTTCTTTATGGCTGTGTAATATCCCATTGTGTATATGTACTAAATTTTTTTATCCAGTCCAGTTTTGATGGGCAGCACGATTTGTTCCATGTTTTTGCTATTGTGAATAGTACTGTAATAAACATGTGTGGGCAGGTATCTTTTGAAGAGTGATTTGAGTTCCTCCAGGTATAGTCTCAGTTCTTTTGTTTACAAAAGCAAACAAAAATCACTTCTGAAAATTCAGGAGAAAAAAAGTATAGAGTTTTATGATAACCACTGAATACTCTATATTGAAGAAATAACATTGACTTATCTCATAGTTTAAAAAACGTAGAAAGTTGCCTTAAACCACCTGGTCTCAGTGCTTTTATTTGTAACAAAAGCATAAATGACCATCTTTTTATGAACAACATTCTGTTAAAAATTCCTACACCTACTAGGGGCTGGGGAAAGATCAATATTTCTATTGACCTTTTTTTTAAAGAAAAATTGCATATCACCTAGACTTTCAAATTAATTGGGATTTAGTTTTAAAGTGACCAATACTTTATAGTGTAAATGGTCAGAAGCAACTCCTTTTTCCTTTGTCTCTTTGAGAACCCTTCTCAGATAGTTATTTAAGTTCTCAGCTCAGTGCTATAATGATTAGGAAAAAAATTCTCCTTTTCTTTTATGAGTTGGGATCTAATCTCACTTGGTAACCTAGGGTGGAGTACAGTGGCATGATCACAGCTCACAGCATCCTCAAGTGAACATCACATTTCAGCCTTCCAAGAACTGGAAGTACAGACCTGCACCACCATACCCAGCCAACTTTTTGTAAGACAAGATCTCACTATGTTTCCAGGTTGGCTTGAACTGCTGAGCTCAAGCATTCCTCCTACTTTTGCCTACCAAAGTGCTGAGATTGCAGGTGTGAGTCACCATGCCTAGCCAAAAAATTCACTTTTTAGTTGAAAATCTTCTCTTCCGATCCATGAGCATGGGATATTTTTCCACTTGTTCATGTCGGCTTTGATTTCTTTGAGCAGTGTTTTGTAATTTTCATTGTAAAGGTCTTTCACGTCTCTGGTCAGGAAGATGCCAAGGTATTTCATTTTTTTTGTGGCTATTGTGAATGGAACTGTGTTTTTTATTTGGGTTTCTGTTTGTTTATTATTGGTGTAGAGAAATGCGATTGTCTTTTGTACATTTATTTTGTATCCTGAGACTTTGCCAAAGGCTTTTATCAATGTAAGGAGACCTTTGACAGATTCTCTTGGGTTTTCAAGGTACACCATCATGTCATCTGCATAGAGAGATAACTTGACTTCCTCTTTTCCTATTTGAATACCTCTGATTGCCTCCTCTTCTCTGATTGCTTTAGCCAGGACTTCCAATACTATGTTGAACAGGAGGGGAGAGAGTGGGCATCCTTGTCTAGTTCCGTTTTCAGGGATTGGTTCCAATTTTTGTCCATTTAGGAGTATGCTGGCTGGG
>NW_007231796.1:0-13716 GCF_000164805.1 Carlito syrichta | reverse complement strand
GGATTCTCTGCTGTGGAAACAATACCCTCAGGCGTCTTGAGTTTAAGAGACATTTTGAGGACCTAAAATCATAGACAACCGTACATGGGCTCTCACACTTAAATGGCATCTACACTGTCAGGGAGTCTGTGGAGCTCCTAAAGCCTGCCCCTTTCGTCCTGTTAAGAAACTCTAACTGAGCTCTGTGGCTCAGCCTGTAATCCCGCACTTTGGGAGACTGAGATAAGTGGATTGCCTGAGCCTGCAGGTTCTAGATCAGCCCAGCCAACTTGGCGAGACCTCATCTCTCCAATAAATAAAAAACTAGCCAGGTGTGATAGCACGTGCCTATAGTTCCAGTTACTTGGAAGGCTGAGGTGGAAGGATCACCAGAGCCCAGCAGCTCGACACTGGGGTGGCCATGAATGTGCCACTGCTCTCCAGCCTGGGCAACAGAGTGAGACTCCAGCTCAAAAAAAAAAAAAAAGAAACTCTGGTCTTGGTCAGGCACAGTGGCTTATACCTGTAATTTCAAAACTTTGGGAGGGCAAGGCAGGAGGATTACTTGAATCCAGTAGTTCAAGACCAGCCTGGGCAATAGATCAAGCCCTGAATCTTCAAAAAAAAGAAAAAAAAATGCTGGTCGTTGTGTTATATACCTGTAGTTCCAGGTTCTTGAGCGGGTCAGGCGGGACCATAAATTTCGCTACCACTTCTCTTCTACAAATAAAATATCACACATACAAACAGATGTAATGGAAAAATCTCTACTTGAGACAGAATGTGAACTTTCTGTGAAGGTGGAAGCACATGGGGAAGCAGAGGCAGAAAAGAATCTCACTGTTGCGGGGGCTTACAGGAGAAAGATAACTTCCTCAGACGCCCCTAACTCATGCGTCTGCATTTCACCTGAACCTGAGTCTTAGATTTTCTTTATATAAAAATTGTGGTGAAATATATATAACATTTACTACTTCAACTATTTTTCAATGTACTGTTCAGTGGCATGAAGTACATTCACCTTGTTGTACAACCATCACCACCATCCATCTCTAGAACTTTCCATCTTCCCAAACAGAAACTCTGTCCCCACCCAACATTTACTCAGCACTCCCCTCCCCCAGCCCCTGGTCATCGCCATTCTAGTTTCTGTCTCTGAATCCGACTACTCCAAAGACCTCATACACCTCACATACTGTGGAATCATACAGCATTTGTCCTTTTGTGTCTTGCTCTTTTCACTTCTTATAAATGTCATCAAGGTTTTACCATGCTTTGGGTGTATGAGGGTTTCCTTCTTACATGCTGAAGAACAGTCTATTATAAGGATATACCACATTGTTTTTATCCATTCATTCACCAATGGACATTTGGGTTGTTTCCACATTTTGGCTCTAAGTTTTGCTTTTGATCCATTGGTGGAACTTCTTGATGACAAGCAATTCTCTTCCACTGTGCCTAAATGGTTTGGGGTTTTTTTTATTAGAGACACAGTCTCAATCTGTTGTCCATGCTGGAGTGCAGTGATGTGATCATAGTTCACTGTAGCCTCCAACTCCTGGACCCAAGTGATCCTCCCATCTAATTCTCTCAATAATGGGACTATAGACACGTACCATGCCAAGATAATATTTAA
Source organism: Carlito syrichta (assembly GCF_000164805.1). Classification (NCBI taxonomy): domain Eukaryota; kingdom Metazoa; phylum Chordata; class Mammalia; order Primates; family Tarsiidae; genus Carlito; species Carlito syrichta. The sequence continues at coordinate 12,101 of NW_007231796.1, read as the reverse complement.
ATGTTTATATAGAGATGAGGTCTACTCTTTTGCCCAGGCTGGTCTTGAACTCCTGGGCTTAAACTGTCCTCCTGCCTTGACCACCCAAATTGCTGGGATTACGGGTATGAGCTACCGCATCCAGCCTCTGCCCCAAATTTTATTTTGTGTGTTGATCGTCTATATATTTCCAATTAACCCATACTAAGCATGAGTAAAGTCAGATCAGTTAATCCAAGGTAATGGACAGCGTGTCTACTTTTTTGAAGTCATCAGCATTCAGAGTCGGATGAGGTCTTGGAGACCATCCAAAGAACCTGTGGATTCCTGCAAAGCTAATGGACTCAGGCTCTCCTACAAGTCTCTTCATTGATGGCAACACACAGCTGCACCAGGAAGCAGGTCCCATCACTGAAGTCCACTCTTTAGGAAACTCTATATATCTTGCACTCAAATTTGCATTCATGATACTTTCAACCTTCAGAGTGGTTGGGTCCTTCTATAGTAAACAGAAGTTCACTTTGTCTCCTAGATATCAGTCTTTCCAACATTAGAAGATCAATATTCTGTCCCCAGTAAAATTTCTGTGCCATGAAAAGCCCTGATTAACTGATTAATCACGCTTAAAGCCTAGTTTGTGTATTACTTTCTCTCCTAGCCACCCTGTCTAGACACACCAAAAGTAGGTAGTACCCACCTTAAAGCAGGTCAAAACATTCTCCAAAAAATGGACTAGCTCCGGTCTGATATGCTCAGGGAAAAGCAAAACTATCCTCTCTCCACTTCTCTTTCCCTCCTAATGATGCAGTTTAACACAACAATGGCTATAGGTATACTACAGAAACATAATTAGAGTGAAACAGAAGTGCTTTGTAAATACCATGCTTTTGGCATAAGGATTGCATTATAGGAACATATACAGATGCCCAGAGCCAGTTTCATAGATTCTAATTCAACAGGACTAGGGTAGGGCCTAATTTATCGCTGAAATACATTCATATTTGAAACTCCTTGGGCTGCACAGTGCAATAGAGATCCTAAAAAAAGGGAAAGTCACTGTTGAGTGAAATAAACAGGAAAGATTTGTTGAGGGAGGTGAAATAAGATTGGGCCTAACATGACCGGGCTGTAGCCAGGCCTTGAATCATTGGCTAGTGGGATCTTCTGAAATAGTCTCCTGTTTGCTGGTTGACAACACCCCTCCAGCGGCCTTGGTGTTGATGTGAATAAGTAGTTCTGCAGGTGAAATTCAGTCCAAGCACCTACCCCGAGGACTTCTCCACACCTTGCTAGGATCTGCTTATTCTGACATTGTCCTCTGGTGAGTAATGGTCTCTGTACTTTGAAGAGAACTTCCACTTTGTGACCCATAAATCTAGCAAAATCCTTAGGAAAAAGAGAATGAGTGCTAAATCACAGAACTCAGTGGTGAGGAGATGGAGAAGAGGTTCTTGACATTGACCTCTAAGGTTTTGTGTGTGAAGATAATTATTAAACTTTTACACTCCTTCTCCACCCTAAATACGCTTGCTGGATACCAAAATAAGGTTAGTTGTATTCTGTTATTCATTGTCTATCTCTCAAGTGCTACAAAGAGTTGTTTAAACCCCAGTGTGCCCATTTATATTTTTAAATCTTGTTTTGAAATAGGGATTTATCATTTATAAAACATTTTTGGGAGGAGTGTCTCATTTTCTTTGTAAAGAAAGGAAAGTTCTAGTATCTGTGTTTTAGAAGTGAGGGGTGTGAGCCAGAGGTCTGAGGCAAGAATTCAGGATTCATCCCAGCTGCTCTGATCCCAATACTCTGTTTATTCTTTCAACCGGTCTCCTTACAATTGGAGATCTGGAGAAAATCAACTACTGTTATAATACATTCATCAAAAGATTGGGAAGGGAAAAACGAGAAGTGGTGGTTCTATCACAAACTAGCAAGTGCCGGGGCTCAAGTCCTTCTCTGGCTTCTGGGCTTCAGTGTCCTCATCTTTTTAAAATAAAATCCTTAGATAAGATGAGCCTTAAGGGCTTTTCCCTTGTTAGCACATCCAAGGCAGTGAGGAAGCAGCAGTAGCAGATTTGACACAGCCAGGTATGCCAGTGACTGATTGTGTGGCCCCCACCGACCTTGCCAAATTCATGTCTTGAAGCCCTAACTCTGAGTACCTCAGAAAATGACCTTATTTGGAGACAGAGCCTTTACAGGGGTAACAAGTTAAAGTGAGTGCATAAGGGTGGATCCTAGTCCAATATGACTGGGGTTCATATAAGAAGAGATCAGGCCAGGCACGGTGGCTCAAACATGTAATGCCAGCACTTTGGGAGGCCAAGATGAGAGGATGGCCTGAGTCCAGGGGTTCAAGACCAGCCTGGGCAACTTGGTGAGACCTTGTCTCTACAATAAGTCAAAAAATTAGCCGGGTATGGTGGCATGTATAGTTCCAGCTACTTGGAAGGCTGAAGCAGAAGGATAGCCTGAGTCCAGCAGATGGAAGCTGCGGTGGCCATGAGTGTGCCCCTGCACTCTAGCCTGGGCAACAGAGTTAGACTCTGACTCAAAAAAAAAAAAAAAAAAAAAAAGAAGAGGAGATTAGGACACTGACACACACAAAAGGACGACTATGTAAGGACACACAGAGAAGACACCTTCTTACAGCCAAGGAGCAAGGCATCGAGAGGAAACAACCCTACTTACATTGATTAGGTGTGTCTTTTGTGTCTGTGTTCATGAAAGATACTAGCCTTTCTTGTAGTGTTCTTATCAGTTTTTTGTTTGTTTGCTGAGTTGGAGTCTCATTCTGTCGTCCAGGCTGGAGTGCATTGGCATGCTCATGGCCACCCCTGCATCAACCTGCTGGGCTCAGGCAATTCTTCTGCCTCAGCCTTCCAAGTAGCCAGAACTACAGGTGTGTGCCACCATGCCCGGCTAATTTCTCGATTTATTGTAGAAATGAGGTCTCACCAAGTTTCCCAGTCTGTTCTCAAACCTGTGTGGGCTCAGGCAATCCCCTCACCTTGGCCTCCCAAAGCGCTGGGATTATAGGCTTGAGCCACCATGCCTGGCTGAAAGTTTTATATTCTAAACACCAATGAATGTAGAGATTTTAGTGAATCCAGAGTAAAAGGTGGGTTTTCGCTGCCTCTGGCCAAGATGGAATAAGAGGGTTCAGATGTGTCATCCCAACTCACACAAGTTTAAAAAGGGGAAAACTGTCTGAGATGACAGTTTTTAGGCATTTGGAGCCTGAGAGAGAGGCCAGCCCTCAGAAAGCCCAACTCTCTGCCGGGTTAGGGGGTCTCCAGGCCACTGTGCAGAAGGAGAGGGCAGCAGTGTCCCTGAGCAGAAGGGACAGAGTTGGATGTTTGGAGAGGCAGGGCAGCTGGAGGTTACAGAGCAGAAAACCAGAGGAATGAGATGCAGAGGGCACTCTACTCTTTCTGTGGCACAGTTAGTGCACGGGTGTGAAGGAGAACTGGGGATCCAGGGATCCAGGCTGTGCACGCTCGACAGGTGGTGTGTCCACCCTCTACCCGAGAGAAGCAGAAAAGCACAGGGAGATATGCCCCCGGGAGGCGGAGCTTGATCATTTTCAGTTCATTGTTACTTTCCTTCCATTGGCAAGAATTCAGGCTCAAAACTGGCTTGAAGGCAGCAAGGGCTGGGAAAGATGATCGCCAGCCACACAGTCGCTTTGGAACAGCAGCAGCTCGGCAGAAATACATTTTGTGCAGGATGAGTTTAATGTGGCAGACCAACTGGGGGACCCAAGGAAGATCAGGAATGGGTTATGTGCCCATTCATTCAGATGAGTCAGTACTTATTCTTCAGGCACTAGTGTCTAGACAGCCGTAGCCCACAGAGACACACTGCACAATCATATTTATGGAGTTACCTTGAGCAGAATGGCTATTTAATTCAAGGTTTTGCTACTGTTTTAGAGCAGTAGGAAAGCACTGGGCACTGGGGGCTGCTACCGTGATGGCGTCCCGTAAAGCTATGGGATAGCATAAGGATGGAAATCCCCAAACTCTCAACCCAAAGGTATGCCAAGACTCTGTGTGCCGAAATAAACTCTCATTCTTTTTCAGTTGTAGAGCTGAACAAGGTGACAGCAAATATCAGGATATCTTAAACAGAAACCGCATGGTAATATGTATAATTTGGTCCATTTGTTAATAACCAGAGTTATCTCAATAACCTAAAAGGGATATATTGAAATTTATATGGAATCTTCTGGACTCACAAAATCAAATAACTGTTGACCTTTCCACACCAGATGAATTATCCTCTGATCTATTTTCTGATTGGGATGACCTTGTCTTGCTGCCAGATTTTATAACTGCAGTCTTGAGGTTTATCTACCTGCACTATGCCCACCGACACGATCTACAAAAAATACAATTCAGAATCCAGTGTGGTGGCATGAGGGGAAGATGGAGGAGTTAATCATTCAACTAATGAAGAATGAAAATTTTTATACATCAAAGGAACTGGACAACTTTACTAACAGTAATTCAGAGAATTTTGGGGGGGTTATCTATATAGAGACAGATTCTGAGGACATTTGACAAAGAAGGAAATAACCCAATTTTAAGTCAAACTACATTTACAAATGTAGAAGCATTGACTACAGATTGTGAATACAAAATGCCACACCCTTTAGGAGCGGAATTCTCACCATTTGTCTGTTGATTGAACAAAGAGGGATTGAATTACACTGAGCCGCCAAGTATGCTTTGACCTTTTTAGAATGAGTTAATGTACTGAAACTCATATGTCCGTGGCCAAATTTGATTTTTTTTTTTTTTAGTTGGAGGGTCTCACTCTGTTGCCCAGGCTGGAGTGCAGTGATGTGATTACAGGTCACTGCAGCCTCAATCTCCTGGGCTCAGGTGATCTTCCTGCATCAGCCTCTTGAGTAGCTGAGACTGTAGGCGCACACCACCTCATCCGGCTAATTTTATTTTTTTTGTAGAGATGAGGTCTCGCTATGTTGCCTGGGCTGATCTTGAACTCCTGAACTCAAGCGCTCCTTTTGGCTCACCCTCCGAAAGTGCTGGTATTACAGGTGTGAGCACTGCCCAGCCAGATTTGATTTTCTTTAGACCTTGGTTTCCTCATCTTTAAAACAGAGATGACTTGACAAATATCTGTGAAGAGTAAGTCAGTTACTACATCAAAAGCATACAACTAGCTTGGTGCAATGGCTCACACCTGTAATCCCAGCACTTTGGGAGGCGAAGGAGAGAGGATTATCTGAGTCCAGGGGTTTGCGACCAGCCTGGGCAATTTGGTGAGACTTTGTCTCTAAAATAAATTTTTAAAAATTAGCCAGGCATGGTAGCCCATGCCTGTGGTTCCAGCTACTTGGAAAGCTGACATGGAAGGATCACTGGAGCCCAGCAGGTTGAGCTGCAGTGGCTGTGTGCATGCCACTGCACCCTAGCCTGGGTGACAGACTGAGACCAGCCTGGGCAACTTGGTAAGACCTCATTTCTACAACAAATCAAGAAAAATTAGCCAGCGTGGTAGCGTGAACCTGTGGTTCCAGCTACTTGGAAGGCTGAGGCAAAAGGATCACCTGAGCCCAGCAGGTCAAGGCGACGGTGGCCATGAGCTTGCTACTGCACTCCAGCATGGGTGACAGAGTGAGACTCCAACTCAAAAAGAAAAAAAAGACTCCTACTCAAAAAAACAAAAAACCAAAAACATAACACTACCGAGAAAGCAGTCCAGATCACGTTGGGGTTTTTTTAATTTGTGGAGGTTTTTGCCAATAGTATTCATTCATATTCTCTGAAATATTTTTGGTTGTTGTAGTTGTTGTTGCTGTTTTGAATCAGAGTCTCACTCCTTCACCCAGGCTGGAGTGCAGTAGCACGCTCACGGCCACCGCAGCCTTGACCTGCTAGGCTCAGGCGATCCTTCTGCCTCAGACTTCCAAGTAGCTGCAACTACAGGCGTACGCTACCACGCCCAGCTAATTTTTTGATTTATTGTAGAGATGAGGTCTTGCCAAGTTGCCCAGGCTGTTCTTGAACCTGTGGGCTCAGGCAATCCTCTCACCTCGGCCTCCCAAAGTGCTGAGATTACAGGCTTGAGCTACCGTGCCCAGTCTTTGTTTTTCTGAGTTGGAGTCTCACTCTGTCGCCCAGGCTGGAGTGCAGTGGCATGCTCATGGCGGGCTACTGCAGGCTCAACCTACTGGGCTCAGGCAATACTTCCACCTCAGCCTTTCAAGTAGCTGGACCTACAGGTGTGCATCACCATGTCCAGCTAATTTTCTTATTTATTGTCGAGATGAGGTCTCACTAACTTGCCCAGGCTGGTCTGGGACCTCTGGGCTCAGGTAGTCTTCTTGCCTCCACCTCCCAAAGTGCTGGGATTACAAGTGTGAACCACCACACTTGACTTTCCTTTTAGATATTATAAAAGGCCTTCACTTCACAAATCCCTTGAGTTTCAATGGAACTAAGTGACTAATTTCTGCCAGCGAGTCAGGAATGGATATCATGAATTTGACTTTTAGGGAAGAGTACAGTGATGAATTTCTGGCAGGAGAGATGGAGAAACCACTCTTCTCCCTCTGACACCGTGACCAGCAGGGTTCCAGATGGTGGCTGTTCAATCAGCCTGTGGTCCTCAGGAATACAACCAGGCTTTCTGCACATCTACTGTGGACATACAGGGTACACAAAGACTACACCTTTGTTGTTTTAAAGCATGGCACCTTCTCAGTTGTTCCCACAGCATAACAGCATAACTTAGTCTATCCTGGTTTTGTATCATTATAGGGAATGATCCAAAGATTCTGAGATTTAGAAATGCTAGATTTTTTAGAGTGTTACCTTTCCATCTATCCAAAATATTTTCCTAAAATTGCTTAGAAGATATCTTCTTTAAAGGGCAAATTTATGCAAAATAGTATTCTATAATGTAAGTTGTCAAAATGAGATATGTTGACAAAAGTTCACTTTTTATTCTTCACTAGTTTAGCTGTTGGATTTGCACATATGCAACTATGTGTAGTGTGTGTCTCATTCATTCTGAATATTCACAGATGCTGAAAACACTTTTAAAAAATCAAACAACAAGGCATTTCCCTTGGTTTCTCCTTCACAAAGCACATGGGTAGAACATTGGACTTACATCCGTTGCTTCTCCTTGAAGAAACTGGCTAAAATAGTATGGTTATGAGAAGCAGATGATTAGAGGGAGGTAAAACAAAATTTTGCAGAGTTCATAGATTATAACCAGTCAATTTCTCAATTGTTTGATTTTTATTTAAGCCTAAATAAAATTCCTCTTTCCCCCCCACTAAACAAGTCCAAGCATCTTTGTAATCTAGGGTTAGGAAGGTAGATAACAAACGTTTCACATTAAATAGTAAAAGCAGGTCTATGAGGAGTCAGTAGAACTAAGATTATTGTCGTTCAACAGGTAGGATGTGTTATGATCTTATCAATGGGTTCCTTTAGGGGAAATTTGGCAAAGCATACTAAAGATTATCTGAAATATCAACACTAACAGTGAATAAATTTCTGCAATAAACAGGAGAAATGATCAGTGACTAATGCTGATATATAATGTGAGGTAACGAGATTAAATAAAACTAAGTGCTATGAATAAATACAGCAATAGATGGCACTGGATAAATATTTTATAAACACAACTCCACATAGGAATGCATGTTATGATACAAGTTACACTGCAAGTCTGTGAATAAAAAAAAAAAAAACTATTCACGACTCTTTTGGAAAATGAATTATATGTTAGAAAAATCTAAAAGTTAATAATAGTTCATGTAAAAACATTTTTAAAATGATGAATTAATTTGCAGTCTTAGAGTGGGTGAGATCCTTGCAAGCAAGATACAAAATTGATGCAGGAAAGCAAAATAAAGCCACAGCAAGATACCTCTTCACACCCATGAGTATGGCTGTCATTGTAAAAATGGGAAGTAATAAATGCTGGTAAGGATGTAGAGAAATTAAAACTCCCTTACAATGTGGATAGAAATGTAAAATGGTGCAGTGCTGTGGGAAATAGTTTGGTGGTTCCTCACAAAGTTAAACACAGAATAACTATATGGCCCAGTAAACCCAGTCCTGAGAAAGACCCAACGGAAATGAAAGCAGGTACCTACTTGGTACGTAACGTTCATGGCAGCATTGTCCGCAATAGACAAAAGGTAGAAACAACCCCAATGGCCATCAACACATGAATGGATCAACAAAATGCAGTACATATATACAGCGGAGTATTATTCAGGAGTAAGAAAGAATGACATGCTGATACGTACTGATACAGATATAGATAACTGATGGCCTCTCAGCTCCAAACTCATCCTTTTTGCTGGCTCTGGGATAATGGAGTTGGTCCTTTTAAATCCTTTTCCTTTGCCAGCTAGGACAGTAGGTGGTACTGATAGGACACGGAAAGAGTTTGATTTCACTCCTTATTCTTTCTTTTGGAAATGGAAACCGAGGTCCAGAGGTTGGTACAGTCACACAACTCTGCAACATCCTTCCTACATGGTCTCCCTCCACTCCCTCCCAGGGTGGGGAGCCTGGGACAAGTGTAACATCTGGGAACTTGGATTCCAAAAGGCCCTGTTTTCTTTCCCCTTCCTCACCTTGATTTATCACCTTAACCTTATCTTGGCTCCTAGCTTACTGATCCCTACCAGGTCTCTGATCCAGCTGGAGAAGGACTTGTGTCCCCACAGCATCCAGCATACCTACAGCAGTGTTCTTAGTTCCAGTAGAGGAGGAAAAGAGATGTTCTGTTGGCTCAAAAAGGCACCAGAGTGGGGTCAGACGTTTGACCAACCCACCAGCCAGGAGGCAGTGACAGGTGCTGACTCTGGAGAGGCTGATGCCAGTCATGATCTACCCAGGACCTAGAATCACGAGTCTCTAAGGACAGTTGAGAAATCTGACACTGAAGGGTCACTTCACTCGCTGAACATCACGCAGATGTTCTCTAAGGATGTATACACCTAAATGTATGTTTACCCCCACAGATAATTTACTGTTGGATTATGTGGGGTTTGATTTTTACTCCATCTTTGAGAGCATGTCCCTCTCAGATGTGCTTGTTCATACTACTTTACGTTGTCGTTTTCTTTAAAAAATCCTCTTGTATTTGTTTGTGATTATTACATAAATTGACTTATAACTGACATATTCTTTGAGAATGCATTTTTATGTTAAAATATATTGTGCTCATTATCCCCAGTCTGCAGTTTTTTGTGTTTTTTTTCTGTTTGTTGTTTGAGTTAGGGTCTTACTCTGTCATCCAGGCTGCAGTGCAGTGGCATGCTCTTGGCCACTGCAACCTCGACCTACTGGGCTCAGGTGATCCTTTCACCTCAGCTTTCCAAGTAGCTGGAACCACAGGCGTGTGCAACCACACCTGGCTGCTTTTAAAAAAATTATTGTAGAGACGAGCTCTTGCCAAGTTGCCCAAGCTGGTCTTGAACCCCTTGGCTCGGGCAATCCTGCAGTCCTCTCTATTCTGCTTCCCAAAGTGCTGGGATTACAGGCATGAACCACCATACCTGGCCTGCATTATTATTTTTAGCACCACATTTATTTTATTTTCATCATCTTTTTGGACATTATTATTTGCATTGTATGAATTTTTATAAAAAGATTTTTTTTTTAATTTGCCAAAAGGTAGAGAGACCGTCTTTCCTTTTTAAAAGCTTTTCCTTGTGAAAACTTATAAGTACTTCCTCTGCCACTTTCATATGCATCTAAAACGTCTTAAAAACTAAGTAAGGTTCTCTTTCTTGAGGTGAAATTCATATGAAATTAGCCATTTTAAAGTGAACAAGGCTGGGTGTGTAATCCCAGCACTTTTGGAGGCTGAGGTGGGAGGGTTGCTTGAGACGAACGATTGAGACCAGCCTGGGCAAAACAGTGAGACCTCTGTCTGTCTCCACTAAAAATTTAAATATTAGCTGGGTGTGTGGTGCATGCCTATAGTCCTAGCTATTGGGAGGATGAGGTGGGAAGATCACTTGAGCCCAGGAGTTGCAGACTGCAATGAACTATGATCACACCGCTGCACTCCAGCCTGGGCAACAGAGTGAGATTGTGTCTCTAATAAAAATCCAATACTTTTAGACACAGCTGAATAACAGATTTGCTTCTCGTCAAGTAGTTCCATCAATGGGACAAAGGCAAGACATAAAGCCAAAATGTGGAAACAATCCAAATGTCCGTTGATGGATGAATGGATTTTTAAAATGTGGTATATCCATATAATGACCATTCTTCAGCATTTAAGAAGAAGGAAGCTCTGACACACGCTAAACATGGTAGAACCTTGACGACATTATACTACGTGAAATAAGCCAGACACAAAAGGAGAAACGCTGTATGACGCTACAGTATGTGAGGGATATGAGGTCTTTAATCAGGTTCAGAGACAGAAACTAGAATGGTGACTTCCCGGAGCTGGGAGAGGGGAGTGCAGAGTAAGTGTTGAATGGGGGCAAAGTTTCTGTTTGGGAAGATGAAAAGTTCTGGAGATGAAGGGCGGCGATGGCTGCAACACAATGTGAATGTGCTTCATGCCACTAAACAGTGAGCTCAAAAACAGTGGAAATGGTACATTTTATATTATGCATATTTCACCACAAGTTTTAAATAAGAAAGAAAATCTAAGACCCAGAATCCCAGGTAAGGTGCAGAGGCACGAGTTAGAGGCTTTGGAGGATGTTGCCCTGCTCCTCTAAGGCACTGAGATGGCGAGATACTTTTCCGCTCTGCACTTCCATGTACTTCCATCTTCACAGAAAGATGGCATTCTGTCTTGAACTGGAGACTTTTCCATGACATCTGTTTCTACATGTGATATTTTGTTTGTGAAACAGAGAAGTGGTAGTAAGATTTCTGAGTGAAGAGCAATACATCTATATAAATTATTTGTATAGAGACTATAGTTTCTTTTCCTTCCTTCCTTCCTTCTCTTCGAGTCATGGTCTTACTCTTTTGCCCAAATTGGACTGCAGTCGCATGATCATGGCCTACCACAGCATCCAACTAACGGGCTCAAGCAATCCTCCTACCTCAGACTCTTGAGTACCGTTTCTCTTCTCTTCTCTTCCTCTTCTCTTCCTTCTCTCCCCTTCCTTCCTTCCTTCCTTCCTTCCTTCCTTCCTTCCTTCCTTCCTTCCTTCCTTCTTTCCTTCCTTTTCTTACTCTTTCAGTCTTTCTGCCTTTCTTTCTTGTCATGGTCTAGATCTGTTGCCCAAACTGGACTGCAGTCACTATAGCCTCCAACTCATGGGCTCAAGTAATCCTCCCACCTTAGACTCTCAACTACCTGTACTAAAAGCACATGACACCATGACCAGTTTTTTTTTCCCCATAGACACAGGGTCTGGTTCTATTGTCCAGGCTGATCTTGAACTGCTGGATTCAAGTAATCCTCCTGCCTTGCCCTCCCAAAGTGTTGAAATTACAGGTATCAGCCACTGTGCCTGACCAAGACCAGAGTTTCTTTCTTTTTTTTTTTTTTTTTTGAGCTGGAGTCTCACTCTGTCGCCCAGGCTGGAGAGCAGTGGCACATTCATGGCCACCACAGTGTCGACCTGCTGGGCTATGGTGATCCTTCCACCTCAGCCTTCCAAGTAGCCGGAACTATAGCTGCGTGCTACCACACCAGACTAGTTATTTATTTATTGTGGAGATGAGGTCTTGCCAAGTTGCCCAGGGTGATCTAGAACTTGCGGGCTCAGGCAATTCACTTGCCTCAGCCTCCCAAAGTTCTGGGATTACAGGCTGAGCCACAAAGCTCAGCTGACTAGAGCTTCTTTTTTTTTGAGTTGGAGTCTCACTCTGTCGCCCCGACTGGAGTGCAGTGGCATGCTCCCGGCCACCGCAGCCTCGACATGCTGGGTTCCGGCAATCCTTCCGCCTCAGCCTTCCAAGTAGCTGGAACTACAGGCGTGTGCTACCACGCTGGGCTAATTTTTTTGATTTTATTGTAGAGAAGAGGTCTCGCCCAGTTGCCCATGTGGGTCTTGAACCCGTGGGCTCAGGCAATCCACTCACCTCAGCCTCCCAAAGTGCGGAATTACAGGCTGAGCCACCGAGCCTGGCCCTGCTGTA